>NC_057802.1:175014391-175041030 GCF_018294505.1 Triticum aestivum | reverse complement strand
GCCCTCCACCCTCGTGGGCCCCACGTTGCTCCACCGACGTACTCCTTCCTCCTATATATACCTACGTACCCCCAAACGATCAGATACGGAGCCAAAAACCTAATTCCACCGCCGCAACCTTCTGTACCCGTGAGATCCCATCTTGGGGCCTGTTCCGGAGCTCCGCCGGAGGGGGCATCGATCACGGAGGGCTTCTACATCAACACCATAGCCTCTCCGATAAAGTGTGAGTAGTTTACCTCAGACCTTCGGGTCCATAGTTATTAGCTAGATGGCTTCCTCTCTCTTTTTGGATCTCAATACAATGTTCCCCCCTCTCTTGTGGAGATCTATTCGATGTAATCTTCTTTTGTGGTGTGTTGAGACCGATGAATTGTGTGTTTATGATCAAGTTTATCTATGAACAATATTTGAATCTTCTGAATTCTTTTATATATGATTGGTTATCTTTGCAAGTCTCTTCGAATTATCAGTTTGGTTTGGCCTACTAGATTGATCTTTCTTGCAATGGGAGAAGTGCTTAGCTTTGGGTTCAATCTTGCGGTGTCCTTTCCCAGTGACAGTAGGGGTAGCAAGGCACGTATTGTATTGTTGCCATCGAGGATAACAAGATGGGGTTTTTATCATATTGCATGAATTTATCCCTCTACATCATGTCATCTTGCTTAAAGCGTTACTCTGTTCTTATGAACTTAATACTCTAGATGCATGCTGGATAGCGGTCGATGTGTGGAGTAATAGTCGTAGATGCAGGCAGGAGTCGGTCTACTTGTTTTGGACGTGATGCCTTTATACATGATCATACCTAGATATTCTCATAACTATGCTCAATTCTGTCAATTGCTCAACAGTAATTTGTTCACCCACCGTAAAATACTTATGCTCTTGAGAGAAGCCACTAGTGAAACCTATGGCCCCCGGGTCTATTTTCCATCATATTAATCTTCCAACACTTAGTTATTTCCGTTACCTTTTATTTTACTTTGCATCTTTATCATAAAAATACCAAAAATATTATCTTATCATATCTATCAGATCTCACTCTCGTAAGTGACCGTGTAGGGATTGACAACCCCTTATCGCATTGGTTAAGAGAAATTATTTGTTTGTGCAGGTGCGAGGGACTCGCGCGTAGCCTCCTACTGGATTGATACCTTGGTTCTCAAAAGGGAAATACTTACGCTACTTTGCTGCATCACCCTTTCCTCTTCAAGGGAAAACCAACGCAGTGCTCAAGAGGTAGCAAGAAGGATTTCTGGCGCCGTTGCTGGGGAGGTCTACGCAAAAGTCAACATACCAAGTACCCATCACAAACCCTTACCTCCCGCATTACATTATTTTCCATTTGCCTCTCGTTTTCCTCTCCCCCACTTCACCCTTGCTGTTTTATTCGCCCTCTCTTTTTCGTTCGCCTCTTTTTCGCTTGCTCGTGTGTTGGATTGCTTGTTTGTCATGATGGCTCAAGATAATACCAAATTATGTGACTTTACCAATACCAACAATAATGATTTCCTTAGCACTCTGATTGCTCCTCTTACCGATACTGAATCTTGTGAAATCAATGCTGCTTTGTTGAATCTTGTCATGAAAGATCAATTTGCCGGCCTTCCTAGTGAAGATGCCGCTACTCATCTAAATAGCTTCGTTGATTTGTGTGATATGCAAAAGAAGAAAGATGTTGATAATGATATTGTTAAATTGAAGATATTTCCTTTTTCGCTTAGAGATCGTGCTAAAGCTTGGTTTTCATATTTGCCTAAAAATAGTGTTGATTCTTGGAATAAGTGCAAAGATGCTTTTATCTCTAAGTATTTTCCTCCCGCTAAGATTATCTCTCTTAGAAACGATATTATGAATTTTAAGCAACTTGATCATGAACATGTTGCACAAGCTTGGGAGAGGATGAAATTAATGATACGTAATTGCCCTACTCATGGTTTGAATTTGTGGATGATATACAAATTTTTTATGCCGGATTGAATTTTGCTTCTAAAAATCTTTTAGATTCGGCCGCGGGAGGCACTTTTATGGAAATCACTTTAGGAGAAGCTACTAAACTCCTAGATAATATTATGGTTAATTATTCTCAATGGCACACTAGAAGATCTACTAATAAAAAAGTGCATGCGATAGAAGAAATTAATGTTTTGAGTGGAAAGATGGATGAGCATATGAAATTATTTGCTAGTAAAAGTGTTTCTTCTGATCCTAATGATATGCCTTTGTCTACTTTGATTGAGAATAATAATGAATCTTTGGATGTGAATTTTGTTGGTAGGAATAATTTTGGTAACAACGCGTATAGAGGAAACTTTAATCCTAGGCCTTATCCTAGTAATTCTTCTAATAATTATGGTAATTCCTACAACAATTCTTATGGAAATTTTAATAAGATGCCCTCTGAATTTGAGACTAGTGTTAAAGAATTTATGAATTCGCAAAAGAATTTCAATGCTTTGCTTGAAGAAAAGTTGCCTAAGATTGATGAATTGGCTAGGAACATTGATAGAATTTCTCTTGATGTTGATTCTTTGAATCTTAGATCTATTCCTCCTAAGCATGATATCAATGAGTCTCTCAAATCCATGAGAATTTCCATTGATGAATGCAAAGAAAGAACCGCTAGGATGCGTGCTAAGAAAGATTGCTTTATGAAAGTGTGTTCTTCAAATTTCTTTGAAAATAAAGATGAGGATCTAAAAGTTATTGATGTGTCCCCTATTAAATCTTTGTTTTGCAATATGAATCTTGATAATGATGGGACTGAATATGATCCACCTTTACCTAGAAGGCGTTCCAAAAATTCGGAGTTTTTAGATCTTGATGCTAAAATTGATAAAAGTGGGATTGAAGAAATCAAAACATTAGATATTAATGAACCCACTATTTTGGATTTCAAGGAATTTAATTATGATAATTTCTCTTTGATAGATTGTATTTTCTTGTTGCAATCCGTGCTAAATTCTCCTCATGCTTATAGTCAAAATAAAGCTTTTACCAAACATATCGTTGATGCTTTGATGCAATCTTATGAAGAAAAGCTTGAGTTGGAAGTTTCTATCCCTAGAAAACTTTATGATGAGTGGGAACCTACTATTAAAATTAAGATTAAAGATCATGAATGCTATGCTTTGTGTGATTTTGGTGCTAGTGTTTCCACGATTCCAAAAACTTTGTGTGATTTGCTAGGTTTTCGTGATTTTGATGATTGCTCTTTAAACTTGCACCTTGCGGATTCCACTATTAAGAAACCTATGGGAAGAATTAATGATGTTCTTATTATTGCAAATAGTAACTATGTGCCCGTAGATTTTATTGTTCTTGATATAGATTGCAATCCTTCATGTCCTATTATTCTTGGTAGACCTTTCCTTAGAACGATTGGTGCAATTATTGATATGAAGGAAGGGAATATTAGATTCCAATTTCCATTAAAGAAAGGCATGGAACACTTCACTAGGAAGAAAATAAAATTACCATATGAATCTATTATGAGAGCCACTTATGGATTGCCAACCAAAGATGGCAATACCTATATCTATCCTTGCTATTATGCCTAGCTAGGGGCGTTAAAGGTAGCGCTTGTTGGGAGGCAACCCAATTTTATTTTTAGTTTTTTGCTTTTTTCTTCTGATTAGGAATAAATATTTGTTCTAGCCTCTGGTTAGATGTGTTTTTATGTTTTAATTAGTGTTTGTGCCAAGTTAAACCTATATGATCTTCTCGGATGATAGTTATTTGATCTTGCAGAAAATTCCAGAAACTTTCTGTTCACGAAAATAATTGTTAAAAATCACCAGAACGTGATAAAATATTGATTCTAATTGCTTCTGATCAATAAACAAATTGTCTAGGTCGTCCTATTTTTGGCTGATTTTTTGGAGTTCCAGAAGTTTGCATTGGTTACAGATTACTACAGACTGTTCTGTTTTTGACAGATTCTGTTTTTCGTGTGTTGTTTGCTTATTTTGATGAATCTATGGCTAGTAAAATAGTTTATAAACCATAGATAAGTTGGAATATAGTAGGTTTAACACCAATATAAATAAAGAATGAGTTCGTAACAGTACCTTGAAGTGGTCTTTTGTTTTCTTTCGCTAATAGAGCTCACGAGATTTTCTGCTGAGTTTTGTGTTGTGAAGTTTTCAAGTTTTGGGTGAAAGATTTGATGGATTATGGAACAAGGAGTGGCAAGAGCCTAAGCTTGGGGATGCCCATGGCACCCCCAATATTATCTAAGTACACCTAAAAGCCAAAGCTTGGGGATGCCCCGAAAGGCATCCCCTCTTTCGTCTACTTGCATCGGTAACTTTACTTGGAGCTATATTTTTATTCACCACATGATATGTGTTTTGCTTGGAGCGTCTTGTATGATTTGAGTCTTTGCTTTTAGTTTACCACAATCATCCTTGCTGTACACACTTTTTGAGAGAGACACACATGATTTGGAAATTATTAGAATACTCTATGTACTTCACTTATATCTTTTGAGTTATATAGTTTTTGCTCTAGTACTTCACTTATATCTTTTAGAGCACGGTGGTGGATTTGTTTTATAGAAACTATTGATCTCTCATGCTTCACTTAGATTATTTTGAGAGTCTTAAATAGCATGGCAATTTGCTTAAATAATCCTAATATGCTAGGTATTCAAGATTAGTAAAAACTTTCTTATGAGTGTGTTGAATACTAAGAGAAGTTTGATGCTTGATGATTGTTTTGAGACATGGAGGTAGTGATATTAAAGTTGTGCTAGTTGAGTAGTTGTGAATTTGAGAAATACTTGTGTTGAAGTTTGCAAGTCCCGTAGCATGCACGTATGGTAAACATTATGTAACAAATTTGAAACATGAGGTGTTCTTTGATTGTCCTCCTTATGAGTGGCGGTCGGGGACGAGCGATGGTCTTTTCCTACCAATCTATCTCCCTAGGAGCATGCGTGTAGTGCTTGGTTTTTGATGACTTGTAGATTTTTGCAATAAGTATGTGAGTTCTTTATGATTAATATTGAGTCCATGGATTATACGCACTCTCACCCTTCCATCATTGCTAGCCTCTTCGGTACCGTGCATTGCCCTTTCTCACATTGAGAGTTGGTGCAAATTTCGCTGGTGCATCCAAACCCCGTGATATGATACGCTCTTTCACACATAAACCTCCTTATATCTTCCTCAAAACAGCCATCATACCTACCTATTATGGCATTTCCATAGCCATTCCGAGATATATTGCCATGCAACTTTCCACCATTCCGTTTATCATGACACGTTCATCATTGTCATATTGCTTTGCATGATCATGTAGTTGACAGAGTATTTGTGGCAAAGCCACCGTTCATAATTCTTTCATGCATGTCACTCTTGGTTCATTGCATATCCCGGTACAACGCCGGAGGCATTCATATAGAGTCATACTTTGTTCTAGTATCGAGTTGTAATCATTGAGTTGTAAATAAATAGAAGTGTGGTGATCATCATTTTTTAGAGCATTGTCCCAAGTGAGGAATAAAAAAATGAGAGAAAAAGAGAGAAGGGACAATGTTACTATCCTTTTACCACACTTGTGCTTTAAAGTAGCACCATAATCTTCATGATAGAGAGTCTCTTGTTTTGTCACTTTCATATACTAGTGGGAATTTTTCATTATAGAACTTGGCTTGTATATTCCAGCAATGGGCCTCCTCAAGTGCCCTAGGTCTTCGTGAGCAAGCAAGTTGGATGCACACCCACTTAGTTTCTTTTGTTGAGCTTTCATATATTTATCGCTCTAGTGCATCCGTTGCATGGCAATCCCTACTCCTCGCATTAACATCAATCGATGGGCACCTCCATAGCTCATTGATTAGCCTCGTTGATGTGAGACTTTCTCCTTTTTTGTCTTCTCCACATAACCCCCATCATCATATTCTATTCCACCCATAGTGCTATATCCATGGCTCACGCTCATGTATTGCGTGAAGGTTGAAAAAGTATGAGATTACTAAAGTATGAAACAATTGCTTGGCTTGTCATCGGGGTTGTGCATGATGAGAGCATTCTTGTGTGACGAAAATGGAGCATGACTAAACTATATGATTTTGTAGGGATGAACTTTCTTTGGCCATGTTATTTTGAGAGGACATAATTGCTTAGTTAGTATGCTTGAAGTATTATTATTTTTATGTCAATATTGAACTTTTATCTTGAATCTTTCGAATCTGAATATTCATACCACAATTAAGAAGAATTACATTGAAATTATGCCAAGTAGCATTCCACATCAAAAATTCTGTTTTTATCATTTACCTACTCGATGACGAGCAGGAATTAAGCTTGGGGATGCTTGATACATCTCCAACGTATCTATAATTTTTGATTGCTCCATGCTATATTATCTTCTGTTTTGGACATTATTGGGCTTTATTATTCACTTTTATATTATTTTTAGGACTAACCTATTAACCGGAGGCCCAGCCCAGAATTGCTGTTTTTTGCCTATTTCAGAGTTTCGCAGAAAAAGAATATCAAACGGAGTCCAAACGAAATGAAACCTTCGGGAACGTGATTTTCGGAACGAACATGATCCAGAGGACTTGGACCCTACGTCAAGAAATCAAACAGGAAGCCACGAGGTAGGGGGGCGCGCCTACCCCCCCCAGGCGCGCCCTCCACCCTCGTGGGCCCCACGTTGCTCCACTGACGTACTCCTTCCTCCTATATATACCTACGTACCCCCAAACGATCAGATACGGAGCCAAAAACCTAATTCCACCGCCGCAACCTTCTGTACCCGTGAGATCCCATCTTGGGGCCTGTTCCGGAGCTCCGCCGGAGGGGGCATCGATCACGGAGGGCTTCTACATCAACACCATAGCCTCTCCGATGAAGTGTGAGTAGTTTACCTCAAACCTTCGGGTCCATAGTTATTAGCTAGATGGCTTCCTCTCTCTTTTTGGATCTCAATACAATGTTCTCCCCCTCTCTTGTGGAGATCTATTCGATGTAATCTTCTTTTGCGGTGTGTTTGTTGAGACCGATGAATTGTGGGTTTATGATCAAGTTTATCTATGAACAATATTTGAATCTTCTGAATTCTTTTATGTATGATTAGTTATCTTTGCAAGTCTCTTCGAATTATCAGTTTGGTTTGGCCTACTAGATTGATCTTTCTTGCAATGGGAGAAGTGCTTAGCTTTGGGTTCAATCTTGCGGTGTCCTTTCCCAGTGACAGTAGGGGCAGCAAGACACGTATTGTATTGTTGCCATCGAGGATAACAAGATGGGGTTTTTTATCATATTGCATGAATTTATCCCTCTACATCATGTCATCTTGCTTAAAGCGTTACTCTGTTCTTATAAACTTAATACTCTAGATGCATGCTGGATAGCGGTCGATGTGTGGAGAAATAGTCGTAGATGCAGGCAGGAGTCGGTCTACTTGTTTCGGACGTGATGCCTATATACATGATCATACCTAGATATTCTCATAACTATGCTCAATTCTGTCAATTGCTCAACAGTAATTTGTTCACCCACCGTAAAATACGTATGCTCTTGAGAGAAGCCACTAGTGAAACCTATGGCCCCCGGGTCTATTTTCCATCATATTAATCTTCCAACACTTAGTTATTTCCGTTACCTTTTATTTTACTATGCATCCTTATCATAAAAATACCAAAAATATTATCTTATCATATCTATCAGATCTCACTCTCGTAAGTGACCATGTAGGGATTGACAACCCTTTATCGCGTTGGTTGCGAGGATTTATTTGTTTGTGTAGGTGCGAGGAACTCGCGCGTAGCCTCCTACTGGATTGATACCTTTGTTCTAAAAAACTGAGGAAAATACTTACGCTACTTTGCTGCATTACCCTTTCCACTTCAAGGGAAAACCAACGCAGTGCTTAAGAGGTAGCAACCCCGAATGAATAAGCATCATTTGCCTCGACCAAAACAGGATCACGCACACTAGCAGGTTGAACAGGAAGCTGCAATTCACGAGAACCACGAAATGGAGGGGGCACATAAGTTGAACCACTTCCTCTGAGATCTGGTTCAGGACCACCATCATGAGCGCCCTCTCCATGCCCGACACCATTCGAGCGAGTCGCGGGTGACCCTCTGGTTGAGGTACCGGATCCTTCCCCTGCTCCGTCCGTATCTGCTCGAACTCCAAATTCATCTCCGCACGAACACCATCAACCTGAGCGGAAATTAAGCCATCCAAAGTAGCGGTGTTGGCGTCAATCAACTTGCTCATCGCCTCTAGGAGGGAGGCACCTTGATCCTTGAGCCGCTGGCTCAAATCAGACGCGAAATCGGCGCGGAGGAGCTCGTACACCCCACGCCCTTCCTCCGGCCGCTTGTCCATGGCGGCTGCACGACGCCGATCCCGCCACCGCGTCGTGGTTGTGACGAGGAAGCTCCAGGACCGCCGAATCTGTTACCAACTGTGAGGATCTCACTCGGTCTACGAATTTGGGCTAGGTTTTCATTCCAAATAAGGGGAAAAGTGTGTTGCGTAGCTATCCTCCGAACCTCCCACACAGCTACACGAGGATTACAAAGCATCGGACGAAGCCGCCGTCCAAATCCTTCCTACCTTCCCTGTCTCTAGCTACTGGCTATTTAAAGTAAAGGACCGTTATACAGTTATCGGGCCCAAGTCGGGTCGGAGAGCCAAGCTGGAAGCCTCTTTGGTCGGTTGGGCCTTGTCGCCGCCGGCCCATCACTTGAGTTTATATCCACCGCGCCTTGAGTGCTTGCCGGATCCGCTACAGTGTCCCTGCCTGTTGCCGGTTCCTTCTTTGTACCAGCCTGGACATGTACAGGGGCGCTGACAGCCCGGTGTTGCCTCTAAACCCGGCCACCAACTCCGACGCCAACAAGCCCTACACACGAACCTTCTGCTTCTCTTCCACGGCTCCATCGTCGACGTTTAGCTGAGCCAGGTCGTTTCCCCTCTTTGGCGAGGTTTTGCATCACCCTGCGAGGACTCAGGGGCTATATGTGTGAGAAATCGACTGCTTGGAAAACAAAATTCAGGCAACTAATGTTTAGGAAATGTGGATAAAAATCACTACACGTCCACACCCATCCAAACGCCCACTTTCGATCGGCCAGGAAGGCTTGTCGCTGGTCGCGAGATGGCCTTTGCCGGCCGGCTAGGCCCAACTGCACCGGGCCCTGCTGGTGGTCGGATAAGCCCGGCCGACGGAAGAAGGTTGCGAAGTTTTTTCTTCTCCCTTCCCCGTTAATGCGCGGCTACATTCGCCAAGCGAGCGCAAGGTGGCGCCTCCCTGAGATGCAACCCGCGCCCGCGCGGCAGAGCTTTGCAAGCAATCTAATCTCATGTTACTCGTCGTGCGTCACTCGCCCGTGACACATAAGTTACTTCGAGACCAGTCTCCATCGCAATTCTGTTTACTCGCTCGGTTCTACTTGTCCGCTCTCTGACAAGACATACGTACACCCACCAGCATTGTTTCTGACAAATCTAGTCTAGAGCTTGAGATGCAACGACTCTTCTTGCCGGTGCGATCGAGTCGTACGTACGTGCTGCCGCCTGAAATGTTATCGTTCCGGCCGACACGGTCAGGCTGAGCTTGTTGCGTGGTGCACCTGATCCCTGTGTGTGGCTGGCAAGTTTGGCGGGTCAGTTTTTTTTCCTTCTATCTGCAACCTTTTTTCAGAAAAGAAAAGGTATACCGTATGTGCACGCGAACAAGTCAGAGTGAACGTAGGAATTCTGTTGCGTAACGGCTCGCGAGTAACTGCTCGCCTTGGGGGTTAGTTTGCACTTTCTACCATCGATATCGCATTAAGTCATGTGGTAATCCGTACACGTTAGGGGCTTGACCTGCTCGGTATCACATGGCTTGTACTCCTACACGTTAGGAGTAGTACGAGGCTTGCACACATGCATGCCTACACAGTTGCACTCCACTGCTAAGACACATGCGTGGCATCAAATAGAAGCCAACCAGCCGCCGACCGATTCCAGGTAAACGGTCCATAATCCGTGGCACGTAGACGTAGGGCCTGGCGAATAGTGACATGGCAGCTCCTGAATATTTCCGTCCGAATCCGAAATGATGGACCGGCTCACTTCGTTCGCTGCCCTGCCCTGCTTCCTCTTGCCACGAGAGCGCGCCACGGCCAAGAGTCGATGCATTATCCTCTGTCACGTCACGAGGTGTACAGATATTCCCTGGTCAAGCATAGATTGGATTGTGCCGATTGATAAGCTAGATCGATCGAAAACAATAGCTTGTAGCACGACGTGACCCGGCCCGACGGGACGTGCACGCTTCTACTCCTCTTGTATGTGATTGTACGTATGACACGTAAACGTATCGTCGATCTGCCTTCTTCGAAACAGGCTCTCACCCCCTATTTATATACTCCAACCAATAACCCAACCAAAGTAGACGGACAAATAATACAAGTGATGAGGAAACCTTCATACAAAACAGATCAAAAAAAACGGATCACACACAACACACGCGACTACGTTATCGGAACAACAAAACAGTCAAGGTACCGAGCAGGTGGGATGGAATAGCATATGCTTCGTATCTTCTAATTCTACAGAGCAGGTGGGACAAATGGGCGTGATCTTCATATCTCTATTAGCGAGCGTAACCCAGTATGGGAGTGTTTCATGTAGTGTACGCCATAGAAATTAACTTTTGCCGGACAAGCTAACCCTATTTGGACAAATAATACTAGTTCGGCCCATCCCATTAGAGTGTTTTAATTTGTTGTCATACTTGTGGTTTCACTCCACGGAATAAGCTGACCGAACCGAAAACATACCATTTCCGTATAACTCTAGGCAATGAAATCCGGCATATCATGTTGCGAGAGTGAAATAGAGATAATCCGTTGCACATTCATGGACCACATAGTTTGTCTAATTAATACCTAATCTAAGAGCATGTTCAGAAATGATCCAGCTCCTCCGAATCCTCAGCTCCAGCTCTTCCTCCCAAAAAGCCGATCCTTGTAAAAAATAGCACTAGAAAAATATGTTCGACATGCAGCTCTGCTCCCGATTCACTAGGACCGATAGAAACGAGCGAGTTAGGCGTGCCCACTCGAACCGTTTTCACTTGGCGGTGGCACTTCTTTTGTAAATCTTACCAACTCCATGATTTCCCGATTTGACATCCTGCAAATTGCCGCTCCGCAGAAGTGCACATCAGCCTGCTCCACTCTCCGAATTTGCAACTCTGGGGAGTGAGTCTTTGGCGCCGCTCCGCCGGCTCTGGGAGCAAAGTTGAGGAGTGGAGAGAGTCTGAACACGCTCTAAATGGTCACCGGTGCCCGTTCCCCGTGTCCGACCATGAGCCCTGAGAACTGAAGCTTCATCGTCTCCAGTTCTGCCTCAGCGCTCTCCAGCTCTGCCTCCGTAACCTCCGCCTCCGGAGGCCTGAGAAGTAAAGTTGTCCGCCTCCACATCGTCGCCAAGCGACTAATCGGCCTATGATGTTGAGCCCACCAACCTTGGCGTCGACGGGAGGGGAGGAGCGGTGGCCTTCCTAGGACACGAGCGATGGCGACCTACCGTGCACTACTCTTCCTAGCTGCCGGCGGCGCCCGCGGACGTGCCCGCTTTGTGGTCATCGCGGCGAGCCGCGGACTCGGCAATGTCCTCCTCCTCGTTGTCAGTCTCGTCGAACACCGCCTCACCCGCGTCGTCGCTCTCCTTGTAAGCGGCTGCCACCTCCGCCACCTATTGGCGGTACCACCAGCGGGCGAGGCGAATCTTGCGGGCGGAGCGATAGGACTCGAGCAACGTCTCCTTCTCCGCCAGGTCCGCGTCCGGCGCGACAGCCCTGCCGAGGGCGAGCTGATCCTCCGCCTGCACGCGCTCCAGCAGGAGGTGGTTGTTGTAAGCGGCGTCGGCCTACACCTCTTGGAACTGCTCCTCCCGCACCATCTCCATGTAATGGGCACGAGCCTCGCCGATGGTCATGGTGCAATGCACCGCGAGGGTGCCACAGAGGAGGAGGAGGGTGGCGCCGGTTCGTCGTCGGCAGCATCCTCCATTTGGTCATCGTCGTCCTCCGGTTGCCTGCCGGCCAGCCAGCCGGCAGCGATGGCAGCCTTCTCCTTCTTCTGTCTGACGTCAACCCGTCTGTCCTTGAGAGCTTTGGCGGGGGAGAATCCATGGTGGGAGTGATGCGGAGAGGGATCAGAGGTGGATGACTACGGCTATGGCCGGGGAACCGGTTTTTATAGCAATGGTGGGCGACAGAGGGACTGACGGGTGGCGCCGGAGAAGACTCCTCGGCAACCGCGTGCCATCTATGTGGGCGGCAGACGGACGACGGGGCGGTCGTCGTGTCGTTTGAACGCGCAACAATCACCTGCACTCGGGAGCGGCGCGGGCGACGCTCTCTCCGTCGGCACCGTTTCAGTGCCGGCGCGAGTGAGCGGTCGCGTCCGCTTTGGCTGGGCATGAATGCGGGCGTTGACCGAAAACGCGCGGGAGAGGAGAGGGGTTTTTGGTGAGCCTGGGTGTTGGGGAACGTAGCAGAAATTCAAAATTTTCTACGCATCACCAAGATCAATCTATGGAGTAATCAGCAACGAGGGGAAGGGGAGTGCATCTACATACCATTGTAGATCGCGATGCGGAAGCGTTGCAAGAACGCGGATGAGGGAGTCGTACTCGTAGCGATTCAGATCGCGGTTGATTCCGATCTGAGCACCGAAGAACGGTGCCTCCGCGTTCAACACACGTGCAGCCCGGTGACGTCTCCCACGCCTTGATCCAGCAAGGAGAGAGGGAGAGGTTGGGAAGACTCCATCCAGCAGCAGCACGACGGCGTGGTGATGATGGAGGAGCGTGGCAATCCCGCAGGGCTTCGCCAAGCACCGCGGGAGAGGAGGAGAAGGGAGAGGGGTAGGGCTGCGCCGAAAGAGAGACGTTCTCATGTCTTGGGCAGCCCCAAACCTCAACTATATATAGGGGGGGAGGGGGCTGCGCCCCCTCTAGGGTTTACACTCCAAGGGCTGGCGGCCAGCCCTAGATCTCATCTGGGGGGGCGGCCAAGGGGAGGAGAGGGGGGGCGCCACTAGGGTGGGCCTTAAGGCCCATCTGGACCTAGGGTTTGCCCCCTCCCACTCTCCCATGCGCCTTGGGCCTTGGTGGGGGGGCGCACCAGCCCACCTGGGGCTGGTCCCCTCCCACACTTGGCCCACGCAGCCTTCTGGGGCTGGTGGCCCCACTTGGTGGACCCCCGGGACCCTCCCGGTGGTCCCGGTACATTACCGATATCACCCGAAACTTTTCCGGTGACCAAAACAGGACTTCCCATATATAAATCTTTACCTCCGGACCATTTCAAAACTCCTCGTGACGTCCGGGATCTCATCCGGGACTCCGAACAACATTCGGTAACCACGTATATCTATTCCCTATAACCCTAGCGTCATCGAACCTTAAGTGTGTAGACCCTACGGGTTCGGGAACCATGCAGACATGACCGAGACGTTCTCCGGTCAATAACCAACAGCGGGATCTGGATACCCATGTTGGCTCCCACATGTTCCACGATGATCTCATCGGATGAACCACGATGTTGGGGATTCAATCAATCCCGTATGCAATTCCCTTTGTCTATCGGTATGCTACTTGCCCGAGATTCGATCGTCGGTATCCCTATACCTTGTTCAATCTCGTTACCGGCAAGTCTCTTTACTCGTTCCGTAACTCACATCATCCCGTGATCAACTCCTTGGTCACATTGTGCACATTATGATGATGTCCTACCGAGTGGGCCCAGAGATACCTCTCCGTTTACACGGAGTGACAAATCCCAGTCTCGATTCGTGCCAACCCAACAGACACTTTCGAAGATACCTGTAGTGCACCTTTATAGCCACCCAGTTACGTTGTGACGTTTGGTACACCCAAAGCATTCCTACGATATCCGGGAGTTGCACAATCTCATGGTCTAAGGAACTGATACTTGACATTAGAAAAGCTCTGAGCAAACGAACTACACGATCTTGTGCTAGGCTTAGGATTGGGTCTCGTCCATCACATCATTCTCCTAATGATGTGATCCCGTTATCAACGACATCCAATGTCCATGGTCAGGAAACCGTAACCATCTATTGATCAACGAGCTAGTCAACTAGAGGCTTACTAGGGACATGGTGTTGTCTATGTATCCACACATGTATCTGAGTTTCCTATCAATACAATTCTAGCATGGATAATAAACGATTATCATGAACAATAAAATATAATAATAACCAATTTATTATTGCCTCTAGGGCATATTTCCAACAGTCTCCCACTTGCACTAGAGTCAATAATCTAGTTCACATCACCATGTGATTAACACTGACAGGTCACATCACCATGTGACCAACACCCAAGAGTTTACTAGAGTCAACAATCTAGTTCACATCTCTATGTGATTAACACTCAATGAGTTCTGGTTTGATCATGTTATGCTTGTGAGAGAGGTTATTAGTCAATGGGTCTGAACCTTTCAGATCCGTGTGTGCTTTACGAATATCTATGTCATCTTTGTGGATGCTACCACGCGCTATTTGGAGCCATTTCAAATAATTGCTCTACTATACGAATCCGGTTTACTACTCAGAGTCATCCGGATTAGTGTCAAAGTTCGCATCGACGTAACCCTTTACGACGAACTCCTTTCCACCTCCATAATCGAGAAAATTCCTTAATCCACTAGGTACTAAGGATAAGTTCGACCGCTGTCATGTGATCCATTCCCGGATCACCATTGTACCCTCTTGACCAACTCATGGCAAGGCACACTACATGTGCGGTACACAACATAGCATACTATAGAGCCTACGTCTAAAGCATAGGGGACGACCTTCGTCCTTTCTCTATCTTCTGCTGTGGTCAGGTCTTGAGTCTTACTCAATACTCACACCTTGTAACACAGCCAAGAACTCCTTCTTTGCTGATCTATTTGAACTCTTTCAAAATCATGTCAAGGTGTGCGTTCTTTGAAAGTATCATCAAGCGTCTTGATCTATCTCTATAGATCTTGATGCCCAATATGTAAGCAGCTTTTATCCAGGTCTTCCTTTGAAAAAACTCCTTTCAAACAACCCTTTATGCTTTCCAGAAATTTTACATCATTTCGAATCAACAATATGTCATTCACATATACTTATCAGAAATGTTGTAGCGCTCCCACTCACTTTATTGTAAATACAAGTTTCTAACAAACTTTGTATAAACCCAAAAACTTTGATCACTCCATCAAAGCGTATATTCTGACTCCGAGATGCTTGCTCTACTCCATGAAGGATCGCTGGAGCTAACATACCTTTTAGCATCCTTAGGATCGACAAAACCTTTCTGATTGTATCACATACAACCTTTCCTTACGAAAACTGGTAAGGAAACTTGTTTTGACTGCCAGATTTCATAAATGCAGCTAATGCTAACATGATTCCGACGGACTTAAGCATCGCTACGGATGAGAAAATCTCATCGTAGTCAACTCCTTGAACTTGTGAAAAATACTCTTTGCCACAAGTCGAGCTTCATAGACGGTAACATTACCGTCCACGTCCGTCTTCTTCTTAAAGATCCATTTATCTCAATGGCTTGCCGATCATCGGGCAAGTTCACCAAAGTCCATGCTTTGTTCTGATACATGGATCATATCTCGGATTTCATGGCTTCTAACCATTTTTCGGAATATGGGCCCACCATCGCTTCTCCATAGCTCGTAGGTTCATTGTTGTCTAGCAACATGACTTCCAAGACAGGATCACGTACTACTCTGAAGTAGCACGCATCCTCGTCGTCCTACGAGGTTTGGTAGTGACTTGATCTGAAGTTTCATGATCACTATCATAAGCTTCCACTTCAATTGGTGTAGGTGCCACAGGAACAACTTCCTGTGCCCTGCTACACACTAGTTGAAGTGACGGTTTAATAACCTTATCAAGTCTCCACCATCCTCCCACTCAATTCTTTCGAGAGAAACTTTTCCTCGAGAAAGGACTCGTTTCTAGAAGCAATTACTTTTGCTTCCAGATCTGAAATAGGAGGTATACCCAACTGTTTTGGGTATTCTATGAAGATGCATTTATCCGCTTTGGGTTCGAGCTTATCATCCTGAAACTTTTTCACATAAGCATCGCAGCCCCAAACTTTTAAGAAACGACAACTTAGGTTTCTCTAAACGGTGTCGTCTCAACGGAATTGCATGGTGCCCCTTTTAAAGTGAATGCGGTTATCTCTAATGCCTAACCCATAAACGATAGTGGTAATTCGATAAGAGACATCATGGTATGCACCATATCCAATAGGGTGCAGTTATGATGTTCGGACACACCATCACACTATGGTGTTCCAGAAGGTATTAATTGTGAAACACTTTCCACAATGTCTTAATTGTGTGCTAAACTCGTAACTCAGATATCTCTATGATCATATCATAGACATTTTATCCTCTTGTCACGACGATCTTCAACTTCACTCTGAAATTACTTGAACCTTTCAATAATTCAGACTTGTGTTTCATCAAGTAAATATTCTCAGCATCTACTCAAGTCATCTGTGAAGTAAGAACATAACGATATCCACTGCATGCCTCAGCACTCATTGGACTGCATACATCAAATGTATTACTTCCAACAAGTTGCTCTCTTACTGAAAACGAGGCCTTTCAGTCATCTTGCCCATGTGGTATGATTTGCATGTCTCAAGTGATTCAAAATCAAGTGAGTCCAAACAATCCATCTGCATGGAGTTTCTTCATGCATATATACCAATAGACATGGTTCGCATGTCTCATTCTTTTCAAAAAACGAGTGAGTCCAAAGATCCATCTACATGGAGCTTCTTCATGCGTTCTATACCAATATGACTCAAGTGGCAGTGCCACAAGTATGTGGTACTATCATTACTATCTTATATCTTTTGGCATGAACATGTGTATCACTACGATCGAGATTCATTTTAGGTGCAAGACCATTGAAGGTATTATTCAAATAAACAGAGTAACCATTATTCTCCTTAAATGAATAACCGTATTGCGATAAACATAATCCAATCATGCTCAACGCAAACACCAAATCTCGATGGTAGAGGGAGCATGCGATGCTTGATCACATCAACCTTGGAAACACTTCCAACACATATCGTCATCTCACCTTTAGCTAGTCTCCGTTTATTCCGCAGCTTTTATTTCGAGTTACTAACACTTAGCAACCGAACCGGTATCTAATACCCTGGTGCTGCTAGGAGTACTAGTAAAGTACACATTCATACAATGTATATCCAATATACTTCTGTCGACCTTGCCTGCCTTCTCATCTACCAAGTATCTAGGGTAGTTCCGCTTTAGTGACCGTTCCCTCATTACAGAAGCACTTAGTTTCGGGTTTGGGTTCAACCTTGGGATTCTTCACTAGAGCAGCAAACGACTTGTTGTTTCATGAAGTATCCCTTTTTGCCCTTGCCCTTCTAGAAACTAGTGGTTTACTAACCATCAACAATTGATGCTCCTTCTTTATTTCTACTTTCGCGGTGTCAAACATCGCGAGTTGCTCAAGGATCATCATAACTGTCCCTCATATGTTATAGTTCATCACGAAGCTCTACTAGCTTGGTGGCAGTGACTATGGAGAACCATCACTATCTCATCTGGGAGATTAACTCCCACTCGATTCAAGTGATTGTAGTACTCAGACAATCTGAGCACATGCTCAACGATTGAGCTTTTCTCCCTTAGTTTGCAGGCTTAAGAAACTTGTCAGAGGTCTCATACCCCTTGACGTGGGCACTAGTCCGAAATCCCAATTTCAGTCTTCGGAACATCTCATATGTTCTGCGACGTTTCAAAACGTCTTTGGTGCCACAATTCTAAACCGTTAGCATTACGCACTGAACTATCACGTAGTCATCAAAACGTGTATGTCAGATGTTTCGCAACATCTACAGACGACGCTGAGGTTCAGCACACCGAGCGGTGCATTAAGGACATAAGCCTTCTATGCAGCAATGAGGACAATCCTCAGTTTACGGACCCAGTCCGCATAATTGCTACTACCAACTTTCAACTAAATTTTCTCTAGGAACATATCTTAACCAGTAGAACTAAAGCGCAGGATATGACATAATTTGCAAAGACTTTTTGACTATGTTCATGATAATGAAGTTCATCTGATTATTGAACTCCCACTCAGATAGACATCCCTCTAGTCATCTAAGTGATACATGATCCAAGTCAAACTAGGTCGTGTCCGATCATCACGTGAGACGGACTAGTCATCATTGGTGAACATCTCCATGTTGATCGCATCTACTATACGACTCATGTTCGACCTTTCGGTCTCTTGTGTTCCGAGGCCATGTCTGTACATGCTAGGCTCATCAAGTCAACCTAAGTGTTTCGCATGTGTTCTGAGGCCATGTCTGTACATGCTAGGCTCGTCAACACACGTTGTATTCGAACGTTAGAATCTATCACACCCGATCATCACGTGGTGCTTCGAAACAACGAACCTTCGCAACGGTGCACAGTTAGGGGGAACACGTCTCTTGAAATTTTAGTGAGGGATCATCTTACTTACTACCGTCGTTCTAAGAAAATAAGATGCATAACATGATAAACATCACATGCAATCAAATAGTGACATGATATGGCCAATATCATTTTGCTTCTTTGATCTCCATCTTCGGGGCACCATGATCATCTTTGTCACCGGCATGACACCATGATCTCCATCATCATGATCTCCATCATTGTGTCTTCATGAAGTTGTCACGCCAACGATTACTTCTACTTCTATGGCTAACACGCTTAGCAATAAAGTAAAGTAATTTACATGGCGTTATTCAATGACACGCAGGTCATACAAAAAATAAAGACAACTCCTATGGCTCCTGCCGGTTGTCATACTCATCGACATGCAAGTTGTGATTCCTATTACAAGAATATGATCAATCTCATACATCACATATATCATTCATCACATCTTCTGGCCATATCACATCACATAGCACATGCTGCAAAAACAAGTTAGACGTCCTCTAATTGTTGTTGCAAGTTTTTACGTGGCTTGTATAGGTTTCTAGCAAGAACGTTTCTTACCTACGTAAAACCACAACGTGATATGCCAATTTCTATTTACCCTTCATAAGGACCCTTTTCATCGAATCCGTTCCGACTAAAGTGGGAGAGACAGACACCCGCTAGCCACCTTATGCAACTAGTGCATGTCAGTCGGTGGAACCTGTCTCACGTAAGCGTACGTGTAAGGTCGGTCCGGGCCGCTTCATCCCACAATACCGCCGAAACAAGATAAGACTAGTAGCGGCAAGAAGAATTGGCAACATCTACGCCCACAACTGCTTTGTGTTCTACTCGTGCATAGAAACTACGCATAGACCTAGCTCATGATGCCACTGTTGGGGAACGTAGCAGAAATTCAAAATTTTCTACGCATCACCAAGATCAATCTATGGAGTAATCTAGCAACGAGGGGAAGGGGAGCGCATCTACATACCATTGTAGATCGCGATGCGGAAGCATTGCAAGAACGCGGATGAGGGAGTCGTACTCGTAGCGATTCAGATCGCGGTTGATTCCGATCTGAGCACCGAAGAACGGTGCCTCCGCGTTCAACACACGTGCAGCCCGGTGACGTCTCCCACGCCTTGATCCAGCAAGGAGAGAGGGAGAGGTTGGGAAGAATCCATCCAGCAGCAGCACGACGGCGTGGTGGTGATGGAGGAGCGTGGCAATCCCGCAGGGCTTCGCCAAGCACCGCGGGAGAGGAGGAGAAGGGAGAGGGGTAGGGCTGCGTCGAAAGAGAGACGTTCTCATGTCTTGGGCAGCCCCAAACCTCAACTATATATAGGGGGGAGGGGGCTGCGCCCCCTCTAGGGTTTCCACTCCAAGGGTTGGCGGCCAGCCCTAGATCTCATCTGGGGGGGCGGCCAAGGGGAGGAGAGGGGGGGCGCCACTAGGGTGGGCCTTAAGGCCCATCTGGACCTAGGGTTTGCCCCCTCCCACTCTCCCATGCGCCTTGGGCCTTGGTGGGGGGGCGCACCAGCCCACCTGGGGCTGGTCCCCTCCCACACTTGGCCCACGCAGCCTTCTGGGGCTGGTGGCCCCACTTGGTGGACCCCCGGGACCCTCCCGGTGGTCCCGGTACATTACCGATATCACCCGAAACTTTTCCGGTGACCAAAACATGACTTCCCATATATAAATCTTTACCTCCGGACCATTCCGGAACTCCTCGTGACGCCCGGGATCTCATCCGGGACTCCGAACAACATTCGGTAACCACGTATATCTATTCCCTATAACCCTAGCGTCATCGAACCTTAAGTGTGTAGACCCTACGGGTTCGGGAACCATGCAGACATGACCGAGACGTTCTCCGGTCAATAACCAACAGCGGGATCTGGATACCCATGTTGGCTCCCACATGTTCCACGATGATCTCATCGGATGAACCACGATGTTGGGGATTCAATCAATCCCGTATGCAATTCCCTTTGTCTATCGGTATGCTACTTGCCCGAGATTCGATCGTCGGTATCCCTATACCTTGTTAATTCTCGTTACCGGCAAGTCTCTTTACTCGTTCCGTAACTCACATCATCCCGTGATCAACTCCTTGGTCACATTGTGCACATTATGATGATGTCCTACCGAGTGGGCCAGAGATACCTCTCCGTTTACACGGAGTGACAAATCCCAGTCTCGATTCGTGCCAACCCAACAGACACTTTCGGAGATACCTGTAGTGCACCTTTATAGCCACCCAGTTACGTTGTGACGTTTGGTACACCCAAAGCATTCCTACGGTATCCGGGAGTTGCACAATCTCATGGTCTAAGGAACTGATACTTGACATTAGAAAAGCTCTGAGCAAACGAACTACACGATCTTGTGCTAGGCTTAGGATTGGGTCTCGTCCATCACATCATTCTCCTAATGATGTGATCCCGTTATCAACGACATCCAATGTCCATGGTCAGGAAACTGTAACCATCTATTGATCAACGAGCTAGTCAACTAGAGGCTTACTAGGGACATGGTGTTGTCTATGTATCCACACATGTATCTGAGTTTCCTATCAATACAATTCTAGCATGGATAATAAATGATTATCATTAACAATGAAATATAATAATAACCAATTTATTATTGCCTCTAGGGCATATTTCCAACACTGGGTGGTCAGGAGAGGGTGTGAGATCTGTCCGGAATCCCGAAAAGCCCCACATTTGTCTTCGATTTGCGGGAGAAATCACGTCCGGACGTGCTGCGGACCGATACATGCCCGCGTTGGATGACTTCCGCTGTCTGAAAAGCATGGCCCGGATGCATGCGGGAGATTTGCGGGTCGACGTTGGAGAAGCCCTAAGCATAACTAATTCAACGTTTTTTAAGCAAATTAGGTGTTGTGAGCATGGCAATTCTCTTCAGCCAGCATAACAAATTTGAGCAAAACAATTAAACATGCCAGGATCTGTCATGCATGTTAAAAGGAATTGTCGGGCTCGCGACCCGTAATTTTCTATAAAAAGAAGTTTAATTTATTATCATGTTTAAAAGTCTGGCATCACATTTATAGGACGGTCCAAAGAACAGAAATCAAAAAGGCGCGTCTCGGTCGGCGCAGGGGGCGACCAGTCATTCGACCCGTCGACCGGTCACGACAAGTCCAGGCCTATCGCCCGTCCGAATGCGGCCTGTCCCAGGTCGCGCCCAACGCCGGAGATGGCCAGACGTGGCGAGCTAACGAGTGGCGGCAGTCGTTCAGCAAATGTAAAATGTGTACGGCATCGAGCTCGATCGACGTGAGTACACGCGCGCGCCTGGACGTGTCGCCGTGGGCATGCCGGCTTCAAGAAGGAAGATATCTCGAGTCCATGGTTCGGTCGACCTTTCGCCACGAGATGCGCACCTCGTGTGGAACACTGGAACGCACCAGTAAATTTAAAATAAATAGTAAATAAATTTTTAAAAGTTCTGAATATTATCTTTAAATGTTACACTTTATTTTATTTTTATTTTTCACAGACAAAGCACTGCTATTCCGTTAAAATTTATTTAATCAAAGCTACATTAAAAAAACACTGATTGACAATAGTAAGATCCCAATTATATTTTCTTCATTAAAAATACCACAGACACAAACTTCGCATGAGAGTAGAATTGTCAACCAAGTTTGATACACCAAAATTTTAGAATTTTTTAAATTTTCCTAGTATTTTTAAAATTTACTAATTCACATAGATGCACATGAAACCATGTTAAAGCAGCTGAAAGTAATATGAATTTAAGGGAGTACATGAACCTATACTAAACATACAATAGAGGGTAAAGATGTGAGTGGGTGGAGGAGAGCGGCGGTAGAGCACACGAGCTCGCCTGCTCCTGCTTGGCGTACCAATGGGACAAGGACATATTGGTACCTGTGTATTGAATGCGATCGTAGGGGAGGAAAAGGTGCGCAGCGTGCAACAGTATATACGGTGACTTGGCTGTTTGATTTAACGACAACAACTTGACGGTGCACCGCACCGTTTGGTACAGGACGCAGTTGTTGGTGCATAACGACTGAGGACCAGCGGCTTGGAGCAGTGTTGATGCATGCATGCAAGGGTGGATTCCAGCTTTTCCTTCACGTATGTGGTGAATCTGTGTGCATGCATGGCATTGGCTGATGCATGTTTTTTTACGAAAATCCATTTGTGTACCCGAGCTCGTCTGCACCCGCGCTGACGAAAAAAATCAAAACAAATACCAGAAAAATTCAAAAAAATTCAAATAAAATTTGTGTGGTAGACAATTTGATGCGTGAGGCCCGCTCCAAATTTCAAGTCATTTGGACATATGAGCAGCTCTCAGCAAAAAAGATAAATTGAGGGTCTGTAAAAATGTTTACTGTTCATGTACTGTTTTGGCCCGATTTGCCTTTTTGCTGAGAGCTGATCATATGTCCAAATGATTTAAAATTTGGAGCGGGCCTCAGGCATCAAATTGTCTACCACACAAATTTTATTTAGAATTTTTTGAATTTGTTTTGAATTTTTTATAATTTTTTTTCTAACCGGGTGCAGATGAGCCTGGGCACCAAAACGCCCCACTCGTTTCTTCATCCCTACTTGTACTCCATCTGGTCTTGACAAACTCAGGTGTTCTTCGTTGAATGGATGGATTTCAGAGACGACAACTTGACTGACAAAGTTTGACCGCACATCTCCGCGTACACCATGCACAAAGTGAATATCTCGCCCAAAAAATGTTGTACTGTATTTTTGCATTTTTGTACAAATCACACACCAGCAGGCCTGAAGTTGTCCCATGAACACTGAGCTCAGTGCAGCGACCTTGTGCATCAGATATTTGGCAACCTTGATGAAGATGCTGGAGTCCTGTACACTGAGTTCATTGACAGGCTTGCTGGTGTGCAAGGAGCCAGCCCGGACACACATGATGTGCCTGTCGTTGCAAGTCCATTTCGCCAAGACACACTTGATGTGCCTGTAGTTGTACGTAGTATGTAGTACGTAGGATTTTTTTTTGCTAGATTTAGGAGATTAAATGGGAGAGAGGCGGATGCAGAATGACTAATCTGAGGTGTGATCGGTCACTATTCACGGACGCGCCCGCTCGCGTCCGCGGACGTTTGAGGGGCCCGATTTGCAAAGTTCTGTTGTAGATGCTCTAAATTGATTTGCCTGAGGTTCCCGTCTACACGTGGGCCGTGACGGCGGTTATTCAATCTTAACAATTGTTCGAATGTTTGGGTCGCGCATGCAACAAAAAATAATGGCAAACGTGTTTTTAATTTTCAAAAAGTTAGTGCAAATAAAGAATGTTCATGAATTTCCCAAAAATGTTCATAGTTTAATAAAAATGTTTGCGAATCGGAAAATTTGTTTGTGAATACAAAAAGGTTCGCGTATTTGAAAAATATTGTTCACTGATTCAAAAAACATTTGTGAATTCGATAAATGTTGGCGGTGAATTCAAATAATGTTCATGGTTTAAAAAGTGTCTGCGAATACGAAATGTGTTCACGGCAAATTCAAGAAACGTTGGTGAATTCAAAATATGTTCAAGTATTCTAGAAAAATGTTTAAGTATTCAATTTTTTTTTGTGAATTCGAATATAGTTTACGAATTCAGAAATGTTCATGAATTCGTCAAGAATTCTGAAACAATTCATGTACTCAATTTTTTTCACGTACTCAAACATTGTTCGCAGATTCAAAAATTATATGCGAATTCGAAATATGTTCGCAATGAATTCATAAAATGTCCTTGGTTTCAAACAATCTCCGCGAATACGAAATAAGTTCGTGGCGCTTCTAAAAATATCTGTGAATTCAAGATATGTTCAAGTATACTGGAAAAAATGTTCTTGTATTCAAAAAAAGTTCTGAACTCAAATATTTGTTCATGAATTCAAAAATATTTGAGAATTGGAAATATGTTCGCAGAAAATTAGAAAAACATTCATGAATTCCATAAATGTTCATGGTGAATTCATAAGATGTTCACGAATTCAATAAATGTACGTGCGCAAAATCAGAAAATAATCCTAAATTCATAAAATGTTCACATATTGAAAAACTTTTTGCAAAATAAAAAAATGTTAACGTCTTCAAACAAAATCACGGATTGAAGAAAATGTTCACCACTACAAAAAATGCTCACCAATTTGAAACATGTTGGCGGCAAATTCAAAAAAGTTCGGGAATGCAAAAATATGTTCACGTATTCGAGAAAGAATGTTCACGTATCAAAAAAAAGTTTCACAACTGTAATATTGTTCACGAGTTCAAAAAAGTTTGCAAATAAAAAATATGTTCAAGCATTCGAGAAAAATGCTGACATATGGCAGCATGCTCACGTCTTGCTCACGTCATTCGATAAGACGGAGCTGCTTCGCCTAATCGCCAGCTTGAAGATATTCGCGTGGTATATTGCGAAGGCAGCGTGCTCACGTCATGTTCAAACATTGGAGAAAAATGTTCACGTATTTGCGAAGGCAGCACGCGCTTGAACAGGGCCGCGGGCACAAGACGGAGCTGGCCTCCTGTGCCAGGACGACGTTACGGAGGCTCTGCTGAATAACTCAGAGCAACAGTAAATCAATATCTGGCCCACTGACGCAATGGTGCCGGGTCTATCAGAAAAGAACAGTAGACAATACCGGGAGCAGGCGAGGACGAGCACTCTTGTGAATTCTCGGTGGGTGGAGCACCTATGAGCTCCAATGCAATTGGGTTAGAGCGGCACATTATATTACGCCGGAATACGAGAGAAGCTGCCGAGCGGCGATATGGCTCATACCTGCATATAGTCACACTATCTGGACCATGGAACCGAGTGATTGGGTGGGTACAGGGTGCATTGAATGAAACTGGTGCGAGCGTTGGAAATTGTTGTATATCACTTGCTGTATGTATACGGTGCGCTGGTTCCGTAGTTATCAATGCGCACTGGTGGGTGTCAGGGCGGTGGGGCCACGTCTGCAGCGTCACAATTAACAGATGTACCGGCAGTGGAACCATATCGTACTTGGACCATGGTCCAGAATTTTTTTTCCGCTAGCTGTTTGTTAGACTACCCACAATGTGAGTAACATAGGTAGTAACATCACACGTATCTAGATAATATAGATGATGTGGCAAACAATAAATGAAGAAAAAGAGGCATGTGGTAACATAGCTAGTTACTATTAATGTGAGTAACATCACACATATCAAGACAAGATGAGTCTATAGCCTAATAAATAAAGTGTTGTATGTTACCATACATATGTTACTCCCCACTATAGAGGTAGTAACATAGAGTAGTAACACTATGTTACTACCCATTGTGGCTAGTATTAACGCACGCGTCCATGCGCTATGTCCCACATGGTCGCTTGACAACGTTGCGGCGGTGCTGTGCGATTGGAGACGGAAGAGGGAAAAAATGGAGGCAAACAACCGCGACAAGGAGACGGGGAGCGCCGCCGGTGCTGATTTCCCGTGGATCCTGTTTTCGCGTGAGCGTCCCTAACTCGTGCGATTCATCTGTGGGTGGTTTCAGTGTCCTATGTGTTCCCTGCTGAACTTGCAAGCGTTTCAAGCGAACCTGTGCGTGCAGGTTTCCCATCTTCCCCGTTGTGGTTCTTCCCGCGGGGTCAGATGCAAACGAGAGAAGCGAGGTGGGTAGCCAAGGGGTGGGGGGCTTGCCGAGGAGAGTCTGCCGTTAAGCCTGATCCGTGACCTCCTGGGCGGATTGAGAGGTATGTGGCGGCGGTGGCACAAGCATATTATTGTTGTTTACTTAAATTCAGTACGCGTTCGAAAAGCAGTGTTGGGATTCAACTTTCCCCTGTCGATAAAAATAGGTCGGGAGCTGTCGGCCGTATCGCTTGGCTGCCTTGATATGAACCTTGAAAGTATGGGGGTGCCGTTCTTTCCTTTTCAGTCGCAGATTATGTGCGTCGTTAGGTTGGAGGATGGTACAATTGCTTGCAGGCTTTTCAGTTCAGGCATTGGCGGCCAGTTCCCTGAACTGCAGAAATTCTTTCTACTCTTGATGTTGGTAAATAGAGTTCAGATTTTGCGGTTTGCTGGTGCGGAAGGTGAGCGTTGAATTCAATGTGATTG
>NC_057802.1:175004984-175013984 GCF_018294505.1 Triticum aestivum | reverse complement strand
AATGGTAGAGTATGCGATTCGTTGTGGGTGAGGGGATTGGAATTGGTGGTCGGGTTTTTTAGATCGGTGTCCTCTACCCTTCATGAGCTGACGGTATTTTTCGCTTCACTGTTGATTGGTGTCCTCTACCCTTTTTTAGCTACAGATATTAGAAATGTTATCGGGATGTTTGGTTTTGGTTTCCCTGTTTTCCACAACCGGAGAGTAGTTCCTGATTTTGGTGTTGATAAATTAACTTCAGGCATTGTGGCTTTTGCTGGTGCATATAGACCGATGATCGGGTGTCACTGCAAAACATGTGTGAAACTGTAGGATCTAAAAAGTGGTTTTTTAGATTAGTGTCCTGTATCCTGAGCTGAGAAGTAATTTTTGCTTTGATGTTGATAAATATACTTCACACATTTGCGGATTGCTCGTACGGACACTGATCGAAGAATTTGGCATCATCGCAAGCTTGTGGGAATAGTAGATATGAGAATATTTTTCGATACCAATCAGAGGTTTTGTTTGCCTTTAGGGTGAGAAAAGGAAGACGGATGCCAGGATGTTTGGATTAGTTTCTGGAATTAGTTTCCCCTGTTTTCCTAAATTGGAGAGTGGTTCTTACTTTTGGTGTTGATACATCTAGTTCAGACATTTGCGGTTTGCTAGTGCCGACAAAAGTCGATGGTTGGTTTTCCATCGCAAAAGGATGTGTGAAAATGAGGGCTTTAAATATGGTTTCTTTACACTTGCAGGGTGCAAGTTGGTACAAATCCTGAAGAGCGGATGCCAGGATGAGGGCTCTAGACTTGTCCATTAGAGGTTTCGCAGACAGAGATTGAGATCAGGTGATCAAGCCAGAATTGGGCACCACATTTGACTTGCTGATGGAGGCATGCACCTTCTACAACCTGTTTTCTTGGGAGGTTGGATTTGGTATCAGATATGGAAAGAGTCGGCTAAAGCCGGACAAGAGGAAGACAATGCAAGAAATCGTGAGTGGCTGCTCGGTATGTTACTCGTCTCGTACAGCCTGACTGAACACAAACATTTTTCCCTTTTGAAATGATGATCATCACTCAATGATGCAGGCAAAACTAATTCTTAAATTTGTGACGCAGTACATGAGGCTACAATTCGACACGCAAGCTGAGGAGGGCTACAAAGAGAAACCGACCGAAATTGTAAGTGTTTGTCACATTCAGTGCAGGGTGAGGCACACGCAGGCGGGCAGTAGGGAGAGTGCAGCATGGTTGTATTCCTAATGAAAATGATTGACGGCGGAGCACATTTCGAAAGCGAATGTGGCATATGCTCTGTTGTCATATTCTGAAGGTACAACCCACCTGTACTATTCTCTCTGCAAACTAATTCATTTTGGCCGGCTAACCAACGTAAGGTGTACTTGCAGGTCATGGATAATATTAGCATGACAGAAGTAGCAGAGAGCCACATAGTGAAAAGGTGGTCGAAAGATGCAAGAGATATTTTGCCGGATCACTTGAAGCACTACTAGCGGGACCAGATCAATAGCACGTTCCTAACTTATACTTGCGAGCGGAAAGCAGGGGGAGATATCCCGCAAAAAAAAGGAAAGCAGGGGGAGATGTAGTGAGCTGAAAGCTGGTACTGTCAAGTGTCAAGTGCAAATTAAGTGTTTAGTTAGAAACCGATGTGTGGTTGTGTTTCAACTTGTGCTGATGGTGTTTTTTTTTTCAATTCTGCTGTAAGGAAACTGACATGTCAAACTGGTAGCTCTTTGATGTTGCAATGCTC
Organism: Triticum aestivum; assembly: GCF_018294505.1. Classification (NCBI taxonomy): domain Eukaryota; kingdom Viridiplantae; phylum Streptophyta; class Magnoliopsida; order Poales; family Poaceae; genus Triticum; species Triticum aestivum. The sequence goes on along the minus strand of NC_057802.1, from coordinate 175,012,226 downwards.
ATGACTCATGAGGTAGTAACTGCTCGTTCTTGTAGGCTGGTGTTGTGTGTGCAGCATGAATGGTTAGAGCGGCTTGTAGCCTATGAATTCAAAATTTGAATGATTAGAACTGTTGGACTGGTGAATGATGTTGTAGCCTATGAATGATGTTGCAATGCTCATGACTCATGAGGTAGTAACTGCTCGTTCTTGTAGGCTGGTGTTGTGTGTGCAGCATGAATGGTTAGAGCGGCTTGTAGCCTATGAATTCAAAATTTGAATGATTAGAACTGTTGGACTGGTGAAGTCCCTGGTGCATTAAATTTCTGTGCTCTGGCTTTGCACGCAGTCAAAATCGGTCCAGGTGCGAGCAGAACCGGACCATGAAAAAAGGCAAACGCCTAGACCCTGGAAGACCAGGGTGGTATCCATCACTAAATGCGGTCTGCACAGAGTCAGGGGCACTGTACAATAAACCTAAAGAATGCATCAATACGCCATCTTATACATGCATACACACAGATCCCAAGAAGGACCAACAACTCAGATAATATGATCATATGCTAGTATGACCCATATGGAATTTTCGCTGCCATCTCACTATGTTACTCCACCACAAGTCATATTAACACATGGGCAGCCACATATCCATCAGCATAAGATTTAGCTGACTTCAGCAATCATGATCACTTCGGCAGAACCAGAACTTGCAATTTTAAAGGACACCCATGAAAATTGCTGCGAAATTAAACATGCAGAAGATAGTACTACAGAAAATTGAGTCTGTAAGCAAACTGTTAGAACCCGAATGTGCCTTGCTGCGTTGTGGCAAGCTTTTGGATACATAACATGGATGATAGACTTTGGAACAACACTAGTGGTAGACTAAAAGACAACCGTGTCAAGCATGGTACCTAGGGTCTGAACTATGTTCGACGACATCAGATTTGAGACATGCTCTTCTAGATGCTTCTTCGCATCTTGCCGTCCCACATTAGCTATTGCTAATTTCTCAGGGGACAACTCATCCTCCTCTTGCACTGCCTTGTTGTACTTGATGGCTAGGCTCAGCATTTCCTGCACGTAAAAACACGGCCAAAATCTAAGAAACTGCATCGACTTTCACCCTGCATTATATTGACAAAAAGAATCGTCCAGTGGAAGTAGAAAGTTGAATGCTACACACCTGAACAGTCTGCTCATTGGTTTCTGAATGTGCGTCAAATTTCTTCAGAATTAATCCATCAGTCCATTTCTTTTTGTGAAGGTTAAGCAGCATCTTTTCCTCGAGCTCATTTTTGCGGTAATTTATTGCAATAGAGTAGTAGTGTCTATTGAGCCCATGAATAAGAGCCTGGGAGTAAACAGACAGTATAAGCATTTAGGAATGAACAATACAGAAATTTCTAAGCTATCATACTAATAGAATCAGTATTCTACCTGAATAGATGGCTTATTCAGGTGCCCAACATTGGATGTTGTCTGACGTGGCTCCTGCCCAAGCATCATGGTCTGAGGGTTAATGAGACGAAATGCATCAATGACCACCTTCCCCTTGACACTCTGGATGGGGTCGATCACGACGGCAACTGCCCTGGGGTTCAAAGCTTCAAAACTCTGCAGGTTCAGTATTCAACATTATAAGACATATAAGCTTTATTACATGTCTGTTTGCCTCAAGACAACAAACTCTTTTCACAAACTTATACAAGATTGGCGGAGTATGTGTATGTGTGCACCTGTTGAGTATTGATATCAACACCCGATAGCCAGCAACCAAAACCAGGATGAGAGTGATACCACCCTACCACCATTTCTGGCCTGTCAAAGTAATTCCAAGTATCAACTGACAAGTTTGTCAAAAAAAAAACATCCAAGGTGGCAATGATATAGCTATTGCCAACAATTTCTTCAAAAATTAATTGCAGAAATTGGGAAACAAAGGGTGCACATGATGTTCACTGCACAGCTGAGCATACATCCTTAATACTCCATACACGGTAGTTTTTTAAAGGATACTATGTAGTAATTTCTTATTGGAACCTTCAAATAGCTTGTAAGAGACCCGTAACTACGAATAGTCGAACAACCATCTTTAAAATCCAGGATCCGGCAACGACCACATTAAGAGCTAGCATCAGAGCTACTTACTAGAAGGTAACAGAACCATGGACGGTGAACCATGGGCAGTGTATATGTGCTTAACTCTAACACAATAAATTGATGATTACGCGTTGCATTCCTAGAACGGGTTGCAAAATCATTTTTGGAACCAATTCAACATTTATTTCTAATAGAAAGACTGTACGGGAGACCCATACTGTATAAATGTGAGCGGCAGGATTTGAACCCTGATGGGTGGAGTTGTGATGTCGTGCCCCCACAACTCCTCCACCGCACCAAAAGGTGGTTCTCAATCAATTTGACAATTGATATTGCTAAAAAGGATATGAAATTATTCTGTTGGCAATGACACAATTCGAGATTCTGCTTGAAGCTATGTTGCTTGGAATCTATTACTGACGTCTTTAACAATATGATGTAAACAATAGTTCCAACTTGCTGGCACAGCTTTGGTTCTATAATGAAACATAGCTGAATTAGTCGAAAAGGCAAACCATAACTGGTTTTAGAGAAGATTACATGTCAAACTCATAGACCTAAGGTACACTTATCTGAACTGTAAACAAAATGAATTCGCATGTAAGAACAAATATTAAGTTTCACACAAGTCAGCTGTAGGGCTACCAATATTTCTATGATAAAACACATGAAGACGTATTATCCTAACACATTCAACTGAACACAAGCTCAATTGAGAAAGAACAGAAGCATAATTCAAAACTACCACATGAGTTAAGCCATCTAATCTAAATAAAAGTACTATCTGAGTTATGTAATACCCCTGACTTATCCATTCACTAGGCTCATCATCATGCCCATCATATCGTCTATGGAGATCATCATCAACGATGCATGATACATAACCAAGGGTGGAGCTTCTCTAGGGGCAGAGCCTGTTAGAAGCCCGCCAACTCCAGGAAAATTCTTAATTTATAGTTAGATGCTAAGCCAGTACAAACATATGTCTTTCTACAAAAGTGATTCAAGCATATCTTATCAGATTGGTTCACTCGATATTCGCTTCTTCTGTGTATTATGTTACACTATGTATGCAATAAATCCCTATAGCTGGTAAAGTGGTAGCCATGAAAGGGCTGTGAGGAGTATAGTCGAATGGCGGATCCTCCACTGGATCACCGCTGATGAAACCTTGAAATTTTCAACTAGACGATGACAATGAACTGTGCTCCAAGTAACTACTCCCTCCGTTCCTAAATATAAGACTTTGTAGAGATTCCACTAGATGGACTACATACGGAGCAAAATGAATGAATCTACGCTTAAAATACATCTATATACATCCGTATGTGGTTCATAGTGGAATCTCTACAAAGACTTATATTTAGGAACGGAGGGAGTACATATATTTCTAAATAAGTATAACCACATGCTATAGTGAAAGCATTGAACAAATGAAAGTGTGAAATCAAGCATTGGGTAAACAAATAAAGTACCAACAGATACAAGAAGCTTATGGGAACGGACTAGGATACCATGACGTGCGTCAGGGCTGACTTTGGTCAGTGACATGTGCTTAAGGGAACTATAGCAACTAAGATGTAATTAAGAAAGATATAGCAACAATATACATCAAACAATGATCCAAAATCGTCGTATATAGTACTCCCTCTGTTAACTTTTGTAAGACATTTTAGACAGCTGAAATTGAACTGTTATGGGAACGCCTTACAAAAATGAACGGAGGGAGTACTCCATATGGCCTATCTTCCACAAATTAACATCTGGAACTAGTAGCAAATCAACCACACAAGCCTGAACAAAAAGTATCGGCTCAGGTGCGTAAATCAATTGACATAATAAGTTGATGAGGTCGATCCTTTTCAGCTTTATCAACGAGTATGAACAAATTAAGGGCATCAAATCTGACGCGGGAGAAGGGAAAACGACAGGAGCAACAGATCTACGATCCGGATCGGCGGCCATACCTGCCGGTCTGCTTGAGCATGTCGAGCATATTGGTCTGGAAGACGTGGTCGACGGCCTCGACGCTGACCCCTGTCCCGCTCTGCGGCATGGCGAAGACGTCGACCACCCGGACCGTGTAGTCGTCGACGAACTCGCCGAGCATGAGGCCCATGACCTCCATCGGCACGCCGGCCCTCCCTATAGTTTCCGACAGGTTAACCCTAGATTCGGGTAGAAGTAGAAGGGCGTAGATCGGAGCCAAAAGGGAGCTAGCTTGAAGGACTGACCGTGCTTGAGCATCTTGAGGAGGGCGAGGGAGGAGATGTAGACCTGCTCGGAGGAGTCGAGCAGCGGCGAGTCCGACGGCGGCTGGCCCATCCCGCCGGCGCCGAAGATCCGCTGCAGCCGCTCCATGGCTTCTCTGGGTTGTTCGATTTGGTTCCGGGGTAAGGGGGGCGCTTCGGGAGGACGGCGTTTTTTTTCTCGGCTGCGCCTTGCTGCTTCCGTCTTCTACTGCGACCCCTGGATTTCTTTCTTCGGGCACACGAAGCTAACACCCGAGTGGCCCGGCTGGTTTACGCTGGTGCAACCCACTGTTTGCTTGGGCCGGCTAGTTTGAAGTGGGCTGGCGTGGCGAACTCTGTCTGTTGCATGGGCCGGCTGGTTTGAAGTGGGCTGGCGTGGCGAACTCTGTCTGTTGCATGGGCTGGCTGGTTTGAAGTGGGCTGCCGCGGCGAATTCTGTCTGTTGCATGGACGTAGTGCCGACCAAGCTGGGCCTAAAGTCTTTTCAGATTTCATCAGGTCTCTTATATCTCATGCTTTCCCTAAGAAAAAAAAAGTTCTAAAAAAATATCTCCTGTTGTGAATGAACCTTTGTCAAGCTTTGGAAATCCCCATCTTGAAAAAAGCTTACACCCCCAGGCTTTTTATTGTTGTGATATATAGTACCAATAAAATATGCAGGTAATTGTAAAAGAACTTTCTCAACCATGAACCTTGCGATCTTAATGCTGGAGGAAATCGACTTTCGGTACGCAAAGCAATAAAAACAGCTCGCAGAAATGGCATGACATAATTAAAGCATGCACATAATTCGTTTTCGCATCTTCTAAAATATGTTTCGTTTTCGCAATCGGCATGGCATTATTGCCAAGAAGAGCCACGTTAATTCCCACCAAAATCGCAACCATTCCACGATGGTGTGTTTTCCCCTTTACACCACGGCAGCCGCGCTTCTTTATGCTATCCATCCCCTGTCGCAAGCAAAAGGTGTGCAGCACTCGGGCCACTGAACTTGGATTGGCACCGTTGTCGACGCGAGTGGATATGCTCCGAATGATTCATCCCACCCTTTCTGTTCTGGTTTCTCCTCATTATTATTGGCCCTCGCCAAAAGCTCGTTGCCCGTCGGATCGCAGTGCCTCGACTCGAAGGCAAAGCCTTCTCCGCTAGCGACGAGATCGCGGGTGGGGGTTTTGGCCGCTTTTGGGGGCGCCGGCAGTGCACATGAAAAATCTGCTCGGCTCAGCTCTCCTTGCCGAATTGTCGTTCTCGCGCCAGACCATGACCACGACATGAGCCTGCAATGAAGATCAAAACGAATTGGCCTAGCGCAACCCGGCGGCGGACGGCAAGAGCCGACACGTACTAACAGTGATCGCTCCTCCTTCCAGCGTGCGAACAAAGCTTCCCGCTGTACTGACGACGTCGTCGTCCGTTCGCGGCGATCGGTGCTTCTCAACCTAGCTAGAGTAGAGTAGCTCGATCTGAGCCTGACAGCTGGTGTTTGGAGTGCTGGGACGCCGCGGCACGACGCTGCACGCGGCCGCCGCTATAGCGACGGTGACTGGTGTTGTGCACTTCAAGCATATCTTTCTCGAAAATCAGTTTCTATCCTGCCTCCCACTGTTGAGGTTGAGGAGAAAGAAAGCTTGCATTCTTTTTGGGCGACCCTAGGTGTCGGCCGGCGGATAATAAAAAAATATCCGCCGCCTCGCTAACAATTCGACCGACACATTAATGGCCGTCCGATATACCCGCGTAAGCCGCCACTTCTTTGCAATAAAACTGGTGTTGTAGAAGACCCTCTGCAATAGCAAGCTTGTTACAAGTAGCCGAGCCTATACGTTTTTATTTTTCGCAACAAAGGTCTTGTTGCAGGAATTTTTGCAACAAGGGTCTTGTTGCAGGATTTTTCACAACAAAAGTCTTGTTGCAGAAATTTTTGAATTTATTTTTTATTTTTTTGCAACAGAGGTCTTGTTGCAGATTATTTTTTGCAACAAAGGTCTTGTTGCGAAAATGTAAAGATCGATAGAATCTTTTTGCAACATGGGTCGTGTTTCAGATTTTTTTGCAACTAGGGTCATGTTGCAGATTTTTTTTTGCAAATAAAGACCTTGACATGACGGAGAAGGTTTCAGCGGCAGGAGGAGCTTGACGTGGTGGCGCCATGGCCGGCCACGGCCGAGCTGGCCGTTGGCGTCAGATAGCAACAGTCTATGTTTCAGGCGCCTTGCCAGTCGCGGTTGTGGTGCGCGTGCTGGTGCCGCTCACAACTTCAATGCTTCAGGCACGCCACTCACCGCCGTTATCATGGCCGGTGGCTGGACTTGGGAAGTCCATCATTGCTAGCAAACACCGTTCATACTTTGTAGAAGATGACTGATGCAAGCGGTTGCAAATTAATAAAGGGAAGAAATGAGTGGAGGAAAGAGGTTGGAGAAGAGATAAAGTTAGGAAGAGAGATGTGGATGGACCATGGGGACACGTGTTGTTCAGTGGAGGCGGATGACGCGTTGGAGTTTTCCGCCGGCTGGAGGAAAGCTTTTTCCTTCTTTTTGTTGAAGTAGCGTTTTGGCTCTCGGGTGCATCTGCACCCACGTGTGAACTGCAAAAAAATGTTTTATTATTTTTCGCTATTTTTATTTTTATTTTACTGTTGACCGAGTGTAGATGAGTCCAGGCACCGAATTGAATATCCGGAGCTTTAGCCCAATAAAATAATTTCAGAAAATCTCTAAGAGTTCATGTAGGTGTCATGACAAGGTAGTCGGCAGTTTAGTCTTGTGGAACGAGAAGAATAGGCTATGCAATTGCAATGCATTGATCGGTGCATCAGGCACGTATATATGAGTACAGAGGGGGGCCACAACATCAACTATACAGATTAACTAGGAGGTGGGCCCAATACAAAATATACACATACACA
>NC_057802.1:174992883-175004640 GCF_018294505.1 Triticum aestivum | reverse complement strand
GGAGACGCAGAGACTGGAACGAAACTCCTCGAAGGTGGAAGTCGGTAGTCCCTTAGTCATCACATCGGCGAACTGTTGTGCAGTCGAAACACGAAGGACCCGAATACGTCCAAGGGCCACCTGCTCGCGCACAAAGTGAATGTCCAGCTCAATGTGCTTAATACGGCGATGATGAACGGGGTTGGTGGAAAGGTACATCGCAGAGACGTTGTCGCAGTAGACAACCATAGCCTGGGAGACATCATGATGCAACTCCTGAAGTAACTGTCGTAGCCAGGTGCACTCGGCGACGGCGTTAGCCACATCTTGGTACTCAGCCTCCGCGCTAGAGCGCGAAACCGTAGGTTGTCGCTTGGACGACCACGAGACGAGTGATGGACCGAGGTAGACGCAGTAGTCAGAGGTGGACCGACGGGTGTCGGGGCAGTCAACCCAGTCCGCGTCGGAGTAGGCCACCATCTCCAGAGAAGGGAACGCCGTGAGGGTGAGCCCAAGAGCCATCGTGCCGCGAATGTAACGGAGGATCCGCTTCACGAGGGTCCAATGGGAGTCACGAGGGGGCGTGCATGTGGAGACAGACCTGCTGAACATCATACTGTAGATCCGGTCGGGTGTGAGTCAGATACTGAAGAGCACCGACAATGGACCGGTAAAATGGAGCATCCGACACTGGCGAGCCCTCGAGAGTAGAAACCTTGGCCTTCGTGTCAACAAGAGTAGCAACAGGGTGACAGTTGAGCATGCCAGCATGCTCAAGGAGCTCGTGCGCATACTTCTGCTGATGAAGAAAGAAGCCGTCCGGTTGCCGAACAACCTCAATGCCAAGGAAATAATGTAGAGCGCCCAGGTCCTTGATGGCAAACTCGTCACGCAGCCGGAGAGTAATCTGCTGAAGAAGGGCCGCGGAGGAGGCCGTCAGGATGATGTCGTCGACGTAGAGGAGCAAATATGCGGTCGTGTCACCGCGGTGATAGACAAACAAGGAGGCATCCGAGCAAGTGACGCTGAAGCCCAGTGTCTGAAGAAACCCGGCGATCCGCTGGTACCAGGCGCGAGGTGCTTGCTTGAGCCCGTAGAGAGACCGGGACAGCAAACACACATGCCCAGGAAGAGATGCGTCGACGAAACCGGTCGGCTGCTCACAATAGACCTGCTCCTCAAGATGGCCATGGAGGAAGGCGTTGGAGACATCCATCTGATGAACTGGCCAGTCTCTGGACACCGCAAGCTGGAGGACGGTGCGGGTCGTGCCCGGTTTGACAACTGTTGCAAACGTCTCAGTGAAGTCAACTCCAGCGCGCTGTCGAAAACCACGAACCACCCAGCGAGCCTTGTAGCGCTCAAGTGTACCATCCGAGCGGGTCTTGTAGCGAAAGACCCACTTGCCGCTGATGACATTGGCGCGAGAAGGCCGGGGGACCAGCGTCCAGGTGCGGTTCCGCTGGAGAGCGCCGAGCTCTTCCTGCATCGCAGCAAGCCAGTGAGGATCACAAAGGGCTGCGCGAGCGGACGCAGGAATAGGGCACGGCTCCGCGGTGGAGGCGGCGAGGAGGTACTCGTTGCTGGAGTACCGCAGACTCGGGCGGTGAACGCCAGCTCGGGCCCGAGTGCGGGCGAGATGGCAACACCGGGACGCCCGGCGAGGCGGGCGGTGAGGCAGCCGGTGAGGCTGCCGGCGACACGGCCGAGGAAGGGGCGGCAGCCGAGCCCGCGGCGAGGGCGGCGGGTGAAGAGGGGGCCGAGGAGGCCGAAGAGGAGGGCGCCGATGGCGTGGGGGCGCGAAGCGCAGCTCGTCCCACGGCGCGAGGACCGCCAAAGCTCGGAGGCGGTCCGAGAGCCGAGCGGGGCCGTCCACCTGACGGAGTCGCTGAAGAGTCGCCGGTGGCCGACGGCGACGGGGTGACGAGAGGTACCTGCTGCTGAAACGGAAACACCTTCTAATCAAAGTAAACGTGTCGGGAGGTGAAAACACGATGTGAGACGGGGTCATAGCAGCGGTATCCCTTAGTGTTAGGTGGGTAGCCGAGAAAGATGTAGGCGACGGAGCGGGGTGCAAGCTTATGAGGCGCAGTGGCGGCGATGCTAGGGTAGCAGAGACACCCGAAGATGCGAAGCTCATCATAAGAGGGCGGTGCACCGAAGAGGAGGTGATGAGGTGCAAAGTTCCTGAGAGTGCAAATGTTAATGAGGAGTGATACGGTGGCGAGAGCGTTAGGCCAAAAGCGCGGAGGCACATTGGCGTGAAAAAGAAGAGTCTGAACGCAATCGTTAAGAGTGGGAAGGACACACTCAGCGCGACCGTTCTGCTGCGAAGTGTACGGGCAGGTGAGACGAAAAGTCATGCCATGTGTGGTGAGGAGAGTACGAACAACTAGGTTGTCGAACTCCTTCCCATAATCTGTTTGGAACACGAGAATGGGACGACGAAACTGCGTGAGAACATAAGAGTAGAAGGCGGCTAGAGTGGATATAACATCCGACTTACGACGCAATGGGAAGGTCCACACATAATTCGAAAAATCATCAAGTATGACAAGATAATAAAGATAGCCCGTATTGCTTGCAACAGGAGAGGTCCAAACATCATTATGAATTAACTCAAACGGGTACGATGCAACATAAGAAGATGCCCTAAATGGAAGAAGAGCATGTTTGCCGAGGCGACATGCATGACACGAGTGATCCTCGTTCTTATTACACGTGAAAGAAAAAATCTGAAGTATATGACGAAGGGTGGCGGGGTTGGGATGACCCAAGCGAGCGTGCCAAAGATCCACTCCGGTGGCGAGAGCGACGGGGGCGGCGGAGGTGGCATCTGCACATAGAGCACAATTGTAATCAGGTAGGTGCATGTTCCTTCTTTGCAGCAGATTCCTTGTGCTAACTCTGTCATGTAGAAGCATCCAAAAGAATATCTTGTGTTTGAGTCTGCTATTGGTCTTCGATAGTTGGCTGAAGATGGTGTGGGCTTCAGTCTTCTCAGAAATATTTTTGTACATCTTCATTGATGAGTATTTAGTTGATGCCCAGGTGTATCTCCACTGATCCTCATCATCAGTCTGCGTATTCTATGAATGGTCTTGTAGCAGGTTGAATTGATTGAATGCTTGCTGGGGGAGTGGTCTGTGGAAAAGCTGACTAAATTCCTGTTGCTCATATATCTATCTGAATGTGATTTCCTTGTTGATGACAAAGGAGAAAAGTTCAGGTAGCTTTTGTTGCAGTGGCTTATCCATCCAATATAATTGTCATACCAAAACAAAGTGGTGTCTCCCTTTCCTGGTTTGCAGATGGCATTTTGCTTGAAAGCAGGTAGGGTTTTAAGAATTCATTTCCACCAGAATGATCCCACCATTTTGTCACTTGGGAGGCAGTCTTGGTAGTATGTTTCCCAAATGATCTTAACCCATGGTGTGTCTACCTTATTAAAGAACTTGTGTAGGAATTTCATGAGCAGGGCCTGATTATGTATATGAATATCTAGGACTCCTAGACCACCTTGAGCTTTGGGTAAACAGACTTTCTTCCAAGAAATCTGCACTGATCCTCTTTCCTGAGTACCAAATTTCCTCCAAAAGCAGTTCATAAGATATTTTTTAATTTGCTTGACTACTGTCTTGGGTATCCAGAGGGTACACATGAAAAAAGTTGGCATACTTGTGAATACTGATTTGATAAGGGTCAATTTGTCTCCTGTGGATAGCAAAGTGGAGCAGCTTGATGTCTGTTAGAACTACGTCGGTATTTCCCCAAGAGGAAGGGATGATGCAGCACAACAACGGTTGGTATTTCCCTCAGTGAGGAGACCAAGGTTATCAAACTAGTAGAAGAATCACGCAACCTACATGAACATCATCTGCACACAAATAACAAATACTCGCAACCCGACGTGTTAAAGGGGTTGTCAATCCCTTCCGCGTAAAGGCGCCAGAAATTGGCAAACAGACGTGAGAAAGTTGTAATAATTTGATAGATGGACCTCGTGGGAACACGAGATAAAATAAATTGCAGCAAGGTATTTTTGGTTTAATAGATCTGAAAATAAAATCAAATAAAAATAGATCGCAAAGGCAAATATAATAAAGAAGAGACCCGGGAGCCGTAGATTTCAGTAGTGGCTTCTCTCGAGAAAAATAGCAAACAGTGGGTAAACGAATTACTGTTGGTAAGTTGATAAAACTTCAAATAATCATGACGATATCCAGGCAATGATCATTATATAGGCATCACATCCAAGATTAGTAGACTGACTCCTGCCTACATCTACTACTATTACTCCACACATCGACCGCTATCCAGCATGCATCTAGTGTATTAAGTTCATGGAGAAATAGAGTAATGCAATAAGAACGATGACATGATGTAGACAAGATCTATTTATGTATAAATAGACCCCATCTTGTTATCCTTAATAGCAACGATACATACGTGTCGGTTTCCCTTCTATCACTGGGATCAAGCACCGTAAGATCGAACCCATCACAAAGCACCTCTTCCCATTGCAAGATAAATAGATCAAGTTGGCCAAACAAAACTCAAATATCAGAGAAGAAATACGAGGCTATAAGCAATCATGCATATAAGAGATCAAAGAAGACTCAAATAACTTTCATGGATAAAAAGATAGATCTGATCATAAACTCAAAGTTCATCTGATCCTAACAAACACACCGCAAAAAGAGTTACATCATATGGATCTCCAAGAGACCATTGTATTAAGACTCAAACGAGAGACATGAAGCCATCTAGCTACTAACTACGGACCCGTAGGTCTACAAAGAACTACTCACGCATCATCGGAGAGGCACCAATGGACATGATGAACTCCTCCGTCATGGTGTCTAGATTGGATCTGGTGGTTTTGGAACTTGCGGCGGCTGGAATTGATTTTTGTCGACTCCCCTAGGGTTTCTGGAATATTGGGTTATTTATGGAGTAAAGAGGCAGTTCGGGAGGCAACCGAGGTGGGCACAACCCACTAGGGCGCGCTTGGGCCTCCAGGCGCGCCCTGGTGGGTTGTGCTCTCCTCGGAGCACCCCAGGTGCTTCTTCGGCCCACTGGATGTCTTCTGGTCCAAAAAAATCCACAAAAAGTTTCACTGCGTTTGGACTCCGTTTGGACTCCGTTTGGTATTGATTTCCTGTGATGTAAAAAACATGCAAAAAATAGCAACTCGCACTTGGCACTATGTCAATAGGTTAGTACCAAAAAATGATATAAAATGACTATAAAATGATTATAAAACATCCAAGAATGATAATATAACAGTACGGAACAATAAAAAATTATAGATACATTGGAGACGTATCAGCATCCCCAAGCTTAATTCCTGCTCGTCCTCGAGTAGGTAAATCATAAAAACAAATTTTTTGATGTGGAATGTTTCCTAACATGCTCATCTCATTTTTTTCTTTATAGCATGGACATTTGGACTTTTATATGGTTCAAAGCAATAGTCTAGTTTTCACATGAGGACTTAAATACTCAAGCATATCAACAAGCAACCATGTCTTTCAATATATCAACACTAAAGTAAGTTAAACCTAGCCCATTATGCTCAATCATTGATCCATTAATGAAACACACTCGCATATTAGCTACACCCAATGCTCAAGTACGATCATAGTGCCCCTTAGTTGGTGCTTTATAAGAGAAGATGGAGACTCAAATTAAAAATAAAATTGCATAAAGTAAAAGAAATGCCCTTCGCGGAGGGAAGTAGGGATTTGTAGAGGTGCCAGAGCTCAAAGCAAAAAAGATAGAGATAAAAACATTTTGGGAGGCATGCTTTTCCTGTCAACAAGAACGATCGAGTAGTTCCCAATACTTTCCATGCTAGATATATCATAGGCGATTCCCAAACAAAAATTAAAGTTTATTCCTTTTTCAACCATACTTTCACTTTCCATGGCTAGCCGTATCCACGGGTGCCTTCCATACTGATAACCCACAAGTATAGGGGATCGCAACAGTTTTCGAGGGTAGAGTATTCAACCCAAATTTATAGATTCGGCAGAAGGGGAGCCAAAGAATATTTGCAAGTATTAGCAGTTGAGTTGTCAATTCAACCACACCTGGAGATTAATTATCTACAGCAAAGTGATCAGTAGCAAAGTAATATGATAGTTTAGATAGTAGTAGCGGCAGCATTAGCAACGGTAACAGTGATAGCAGTAGTTTTGTAGCAAGTGCAGCAGTAACGATAGCAATAGTAACTTAGCAAGAACAATATAATATAAATTCGTAGGCATTGGATCGGTAATTTGTTGGATGATATTCATCATGTGACAGTCATAACCTAAGGCAATACGGCACTAGCTCCAGTTCATAAATATAATGTAGGCATGTCTTCCGTAAATAGTCATACGTGCTTATGGAAAGAACTTGCATGACATCTTTTGTCCTACCCTCCCGTGGCAGCGGGGTCCAATTGGAAACTAAGGGATATTAAGGCCTCCTTTTAATAGAGAACCGGAACAAAGCATTAACACACGGTGAATACATGAACTCCTAAAACTACGGTCATCACCGGGAGTGGTCCCGACTATTGTCACTCCGGGGTTGCCGGATCATAACACGAAGTAGGTGACTATAACTTGCAAGATCGAATCTAGAACATGGATATAATGTTGATAACATAAACAGTTCAGATCTGAATTTATGGCACCCGGGCCCAAAGTGACAAGCATTAAGCATGGCAAAGTCATAGCAACATCAATCTCAGAACATAGTGGATACTAGGGGTCAATCCCTAACAAAACTAACTCAATTACATGATGAATCTCATCCAACTCCTCACCGAACAGCGAGCCTACGAAGGAATTACTCACTCCCGGTGGGGAGCATCATGGAATTGGTGATGGAGAAGGGTTGGTGATGACGAAGATCGAAGATCCCCCTCTCCGGAGCCCCAAACAGACTCCAGATGTGGCCTCCCGATGAAGAACAGGAGGTGACGACGGCTCCGTCTCGTGGAACGCGTTCTCCCTGATTTTTTCTGGAAATATGTGGTTTTATAGTGTCGGTTTTAGGGTCTGCGGGGCCATCAGGTGGGGACAACCCACCTGGGCGCGCCTGGGGGGGGGGGGGCGCCCTGGTGGGTTGTGCCCTCCCAGGTGCCCCCCTCCGGTGGTTCTTGGCTCCAGAAATTCTCATATATTGCATAAAAAATCCTCGCAAAGTTTCGTTCCATTCTGAGAACTTTTATTTCTGCACAAAAACAACACCATGGTAATTCTGCTGAAAACAACGTCAGTCCGGGGTTAGTTTCATTCAAATCATGCAAATTAGAGTCCAAAACAAGAGGAAAAGCATTAGGAAAAGTAGATACGTTGAAGACGTATCACATACCAACACTTTCCAATGAATTTTTATTTGAAAACATAAATTAAATTCAATTTTCATTTCGGGACTGGGCATCCCTAATACCTTTGCCTTACTCTCGTGCAATGACAAGTGAATAAACACTCATCATGAGAATAACATATCTAGAATGGAAATATATTAGCCACCCCCAATCGGTTCATGAGCGGTACGAGCACACAAAATAGAAGTTTATTTTGAATATTAGAGATGACACATACAAATTTGCTTAGGACGGCAAAAGAATACCGCATATAGGTAGGTATTGTGGACTCATGTGGCAAAACCGGTTTAAAGGATTTTGGATGCACAAGTAGTGATCATACTTAGTGCAAAATGAAGGCTAGGAAAAGATTGAGAAGCGACCAACCAAGAAACGAAAAATCTCATAAGCGAGCATTGAGCATAATTAACACCGAATAATGCACCACAAGTAGGATGTAATTTCATTGCATAACTATTGACTTCCGTGCTTGCATAGGGAATCACAAACCTTAACACCAATATTCTTACTAAAGCACAATTACTCATCAACATGACTCACATATCACATCATCATATCTCAAAACTATGACAAGGAATCAAGTTTATTTTGTCCAATGATCTTCATGAAAGTTTTTATTATATCCTTCTTGGGTATCTATCATTTTGGGAGTAATTTTCATGTCTTGCTTTTGACAAGCTCAAACAAATATAAGTGAAGATCATGAGCATAATATTTCTTTCTCTCAAATTAAGTTAAGTGAAGCAAGAGAGAATTTCTTGAAAATTTTACTAACTCTCAAATAAATCTAAGTGAAGCAAGAGAGCATTTCTTCAAAATTACTAAAGCACACCGTGCTCAAAAAGATATAACTGAAGCACTAGAGCAATTCCATAGCTCATATGGATTTAAGTGAAGCATAGAGAGCAATTCTAACAAGTCATGGCATAATTTTGTGTAACGCCCACGATGCGGCTATAACTCCCACGTGTCAAGGCACGACTTGGAGGCATAACCGCATTGTAGTTTTGTCGCAAGAAGGGTCATCTTCACACAATCCCATGTAGTGAACAAGAATGGGATAACGAGAGTTGGCTTACAATCGCCACTTCACACAATACATAAATATAATTCATACATCATCCAAAATCCACACATAGACCGACTACGGTCAAAATCCAAATGAAAATAAGATAACCCCAAATGCTAGATCCTCGATTGTCCCAACTGGGCTCCACTACTGATCATCAGGAAAAGAAACATAGTAACGACCACGTTCCTCGTCGAACTCCCACTTGAGCTCGGTTGCATCACCTGCACTGGCATCGTCGGCACCTAAAACTGTTTTGGTAGAATCTGTGAGTCACGAGGACTCAGCAATCTCACACCCGCGAGATCAAGACTATTTAAGCTTATAGGAAAGGATGGTGTAAAGAGGTGGAGCTGCAGCAGGCACTAAGCATATATGGTGGCTAACATACGCAAAAGAGAGCGAGAAGAGAAGCAATGCAACGGTTGCGAAGATAGAAAATGATCAAGAAGTGATCCTGAAACTACTTACGTTCATGCATAACTCAAACCGTGTTCACTTCCCGGACTCCGTCGAGAAGAGACCATCACGGCTACACACACGGTTGATGTATTTTAATTAAGTCAAGTGACAAGTTCTCTACAACCGGACATTAACAAATTCCCATATGCCTCATAACCGCGGGCACGGCTTTCGAAAGATAATACCCTGTAGGGGTGTCCCAACTTAGCCCATCATAAGCTCTCATGGTCAACGAAGGATAAACCTTCTCCCAGGAAGACCCGATCAGTCTCAAAATCCCGGTTTACAAGACATTTCGACAATGGTAAAACAAGACCAGCAAAGCCACCCGAATGTGCCGACAAATCCCGATAGGAGTTGCACATATCTCGTTCTCAGGGCACACCGGATGGGCAAGACGTCGGGTTGGCATAGACCCTAGTTGCCCAGGGGGCGCCGGACATCACCCAGTTTGGACCAGCACTCGAAGGAGCACTGGTCCGGGGGTTTAAATAAAGATGACCCTCGGGCTCGCGAAAACCCAACGTAAAAAGGCTTAGGTGGCAAATGGTAAAACCAAGGTTGGGCCTTGCTGGAGGAGTTTTATTCAAGGCGAACTGTCAAGGGGGTCCCATAAATCACCCAACCGCGTAAGGAACGCAAACTCAAGGAACATAATACCGGTATGACGGAAACTAGGGCGGCAAGAGTGGAACAAAACACCAGGCATAAGGCCGAGCCTTCCACCATTTACCAAATATATAGATGCATTAATTAAATAAGAGATATTGTGATAATCCAAAATATCCATGTTCCAACATGGAACCAACTTCAACTTCACCTGCAACTAGCAACGCTATAAGAAGGGCTGAGCAAAAGCGGTAACTTAGCCAAACAATGGTTTGCTAGGAAAGGATGGTTAGAGGCTTGACATGGCAATATGGGAGGCATGATATAGGAAGTGGTAGGTAGCGCAGCATAGCAATAGAACGAACAACTAGCAAAGCAAAGATAGAAGTGATTTCGAGGGTATGGTCATCTTGCCTGCAAGGTTCTCAGAGTTGTCGAAAGCTTGATCCTCGTAAGCGTACTCAACAGGTTCCCCATTCACGAACTCGTCTCCCGGCTCTACCCAAAACAAGAACACAAGCAATGGAACCACAATCAATCATGGGAAATGCACAAGCAACATGATGCAAAACATGTATGATATGCGAGATGTGGTATGCGATGCATATGCGTGCTCCGGAAGAAAAATGATGAACAAGGCAGTAACTTGGGAAACCAAGTATGCCACTGGAAAGATGAGATAATTTCGGTCGAAATCGATATAAACATCACCGGAAACGGATGCACGGTTTGCAAATGGCAAGCAAAACAAGAATGACACGAATCTGTGATTAACAACATGATAGCACTTAGAATACATCAAGTAACTATGCTACAACACTCCAACATAGCAACAAAGCAAATGACAGTAATCTATAGGATATGCTTGACAAAAGATGAACACTGAGCCAGATCACACCACAACAGGTTCAAACAAGCATGGCAAAAGTGCAAAAGATATCAGGATCACAGACTTGGTGAAATTACTGGACATGGCAGAAATCTACAGGATATGCTTGACAAAAGATGAACACTGAGCCAGATCACACCACAACAGGTTCAAACAAGCATGGCAAAAGTGCAAAAGATATCAGGATCACAGACTTGGTGAAATTACTGGACATGGCAGAAACAGCATCAGGTAGCAATGTTCAGAGCAAGCAATCAACATGCTACAGGAACTTAACATGGCAAAACAAGGCATGGAATGAATCTACTAAAAGCATAGAACAAAAGTCCCTTACTGACCATGAGCCAAAAAGGATCAGAAGATATGATGGAAACCATGTAAACATAGCAAGTTTCGTTAACAGGTTTCAGACTAGGCAGAAAACAGAGCATGACAGAAACAATATTATGAAGGCATCTTTGTGAGCTTGATTCACTCAACACAAAGCAATGCATGACAAAACAAGCATACCTACAGCAATATGGCATGTTTATCAAGCTATTCATGGCAAGAGCAAGTACATTGCATGAAAGGATCAACTACAACAAGCTTGGCAAAATTGAATAAGACTTAAACAATCTGCCAGGAACATTTTATAGCAAAAGTAGAGCAAGATTGAGACATGCTATGGCACTCCATAATTGCAAACAGGGGCATGGATGGATATAGCACAACTATATCTACAAAACATCCTTACTGAACATCACCAAAAGGAGCATGGATCTCTCTATAGACACATAGATACATAGCAACCAAATAACAGCAGAAACAGACTGAAATTACTGTCTCTGAAAACAGAAACATCACGAAGCCTAGTTTGCATGCTTGTGCTAGTCACCACATAGATCCCAAAAATACATGGCATACATCTCTGTAAAGATGGCCTGGCATACACTAAAACACATGTAGAGCTCCTACTCATAAGATGCACACATCAATTGCAACAAAAATAACAAATCACCAAGTTCTGATAAGTAACAGCAGGTAACAGCATATAGCACTCTTGCACCAGAGATTTGGGCATCAAGATGGACTCAAATGAACATGGCATAATGGAGCAAAATGAAGAGCATCTTGAGTCGAACATTTCGATATATTACACGCACGAAACGGCGCAGTATGCAGAGAGTTATGATGCAATGAAGTGAGCAACAAATTGCAATAGTTCGGGGACTTGGAGAAAAACGGGGAGAGGGGAAAGTCAACCTTCGGTGAGATCTAGGGTTCGGGCTCTGGCGCGGATCGGGCTCGGGCCGTCGGCGCGGCTGCTCGCCGGAGAAGAGGGGCGGCGCGGCGAAGAGCTCGGGGGAGGAGACGCCGGCC
>NC_057802.1:174982972-174992456 GCF_018294505.1 Triticum aestivum | reverse complement strand
GGCTTGGGCTCCGCGGGCCAGACGTGGGCTCGCGGGCCGGCGGCGGCGCGGCGTACGGGTCCGCCACGTGGCGCGCGGAGACTAGCTGCGGGCGGCGGCGGCTGAAACGTCCGGCGGCGGCGGACGTGTCCGGTGGCGGCGGGGGCGATTTGATCTAGGGTTTGATCCGAAATTTCGGAGGGGGAGGTGTTTTTATATGTAGAGGGAGCTAGGAGGCTCCAAATGGAGTGCGGTTTTCGCCCACATGATCGTGATCGAACGACCTAGAGCATGGAGGTGACTTAAATGGGTTTTGGGCTATTAGGAGGTTTTTTTTGCTGCAACACACAAAAGGACTTTGCGGTTACCCGGCTAACCGTTGGAGCATGAAACGACCTCCAAATGGAACGAAACTTGACAGGTGGTCTACCGGTGGTATACCAAGGCCACTTGACAAGACTCGGTACATTCCGAGAACGTTCGACACCCTCTCACGAAAAGAAACAAGAGGGGTGCGCCGGTGCACGTGGGAGTGTCGGATTGCAAAACGAATAGCGGGGAAAATGCTCGGATGCATGAGACGAACACGTATGCAAATGAGATGCGCATGATGACATGATATGAGATGCATGACATGAACAAAATGCAAAACAAAAAAAACAAAACCCGACCATGAAGGGAATATCATAACACATAGCCGAAAATGGCAAGAGTTGGAGTTACAAATATGGAAATTTACATCCGGGGTGTTACAACACTCCACCACTACGAGAGGATCTCGTCCAGAGATCTAGGACTGAAAGAACTCTGGATATTCGGAACGGAGGTGGTCCTCGCGTTCCCAGGTGGCTTCTCAGTCGGAATGGTGCGACCACTTCACTTTCAGGAATTTGATTGACTTGTTGCGAGTCTTGCGCTCAGTTTCTTCAAGAATAGCAACGGGGTGCTCATGATAAGACATATCTTCTTGGAGGCCAATCTCTTCGAAGTTGATGGTGCGCTCAGGAGTCTTGAAGCACTTGCGAAGTTGTGACACGTGGAACACATCGTGCACGTTCGCGAAGTTGGAGGGAAGCTCAAGTTGATAGCCGAGGTCACCTCTTTTGCCAATGATCTTGAAAGGACCCACGTATCTAGGGGCAAGCTTCCCTTTGATACCGAAGCGATGAGTGCCTTTCATTGGAGAGACGCGGAGGTAGACATGGTCTCCGATCTCGAAAGCCAAGTCACGGTGCTTACTATCATAGTAACTCTTCTGGTGCGATTGCGCGGCTTTGATATTTTCACGGATGACTTTGCACATTTCTTCAGCCTCTGTGATTAAGTCACTGCCAAGAAGTTGGCATTCACCAGTCTCTGACCAATTGAGAGGAGTACGACACTTTCTGCCATATAGAATCTCGAATGGGGCCTTGCCTGAACTCGCTTGGAAGCTGTTGTTGTAGGAGAATTCGGCATATGGAAGACAATCTTCCCATTTCATGCCAAAGGAAATGACACAAGCCCTGAGCATATCTTCAAGGATTTGATTGACTCGCTCGACTTGGCCACTAGTTTGAGGATGGAAAGCTGTGCTGAAGCGAATGTTGGTGCCCATGGCCTTCTGGAAGGAGTCCCAGAACTTAGAAGTGAAGATGCTTCCACAATCTGAAGAAACCAATTGTGGAATGCCGTGCAAGGAGACAATTCTGGAGGTGTATAGCTCTGCCAACTGAGCTGCTGAGATAGATTCTTTGATTGGAAGAAAATGAGCCACTTTTGTAAGCTTGTCGATGACAACGAAGATAGCATCATTTCCACGCTTGGACTTGGGAAATCCAGTCACGAAGTCCATTTCGATATGATCAAACTTCCATTCTGGGATAGCAAGAGGTTGGAGGAGACCAGCTGGTCGTTGGTGTTCTGCTTTCACCCTTCGACAGACATCACATTCATTCACGAACTGAGCGATTTCTCGCTTCATTCGAGTCCACCAATAGGACTGCTTGAGGTCATGGTACATCTTCGTACTTCCAAGATGAATGGAAAGAAGAGAATTGTGCGCCTTGTTCATAATGACTCTCCTTAGATCACCTTTAGGAACCACAACCCGGTCCTCGAAGAATAAAGTGTCTCTGTCATCAATGCGATAACACTTGTATTTGGAAAGACCCTTGTCGATACCACGTTTCACCTTCTTCACCATGGTATCCAGGAGTTGTGCCTCACGAATTTGATCTTCCAAAGTAGGAGAGACTATGAGGTTGGCAAGAAAGCCTTGAGGAACAACTTGGAGATTCAGCTTGCGGAAAGCTTCACAAAGATCCGGTTGGAATGGCTTGAGAATTAAGCTATTGCAATAAGCCTTCCTGCTCAAAGCATCTGCAATGACATTGGCTTTTCCTGGAGTATATTCAATACTCGGATTGTACTCTTGAATCATTTCGACCCATCGAGTTTGCCTGAGGTTGAGGTTGGGCTGAGTGAAGATGTACTTGAGACTCTTATGATCGGTGAATATGTCCACTTTTCTTCCCAACAAGAGATGTCTCCATGTTATTAATGCATGGACAACTGCCGCCAACTCAAGATCGTGAGTGGGGTAGTTCTTTTCGTTGGGCTTCAACTGACGAGAGGTATAGGCCACAACTTTCTTCTCTTGCATTAACACAACACTGAGACCTTGAAGAGAAGCATCACAGAAAACTTAGAATGGCTTGGATTCGTCAGGGGGAGTCAAGACAGGAGCTGTGACGAGTTTCTCTTTGAGAGTGTTGAAAGCAACGTCACACTCAGGAGACCAGACATACTTCACATGCTTCTGGAGGAGGTTGGAAAGAGGGTTTGCAATCTTAGAGAAATTCTCAACGAATCTTCGGCAATAGCTTGCAAGACCAAGAAAACTGCGAAGCTGCTTGACATTCTGAGGAGGTTCCCAATTCACAATTGCAGACACCTTCTCAGGATTAACAGCGATGCCCTTGGCAGAGATGATATGACCATGGTAAAGAACTTCATCGAGCCAAAACTCACATTTTGAAAACTTCGCATAGAATTGATACTCTCTGAGCTTGTCGAGCACCAATCGCAAATGTTTGGCATGATCCTTCTTATTCTTGGAGAAGACCAAGATATCATCGAGATACACCAGGACGAATTCATTGGTATAGGGGTTGAAGATGAAATTCATCATCCGAGAGAATGTTGGAGGAGCATTGACAAGGCCGAAAGACATGACAGTATATTCATAAGAACCAAAGCTTGTTCTGAATGCTGTCTTGGGAATATCCTCTTCACGAATGCGAATCTGATGATAACCCATACGAAGGTGAAGCTTGGAGAAAACTTTAGCACCCTTGAGTTGCTCGAATAGCTCATTGATGTTGGGAAGTGGATACTTGTTCTTGATTGTCTTCTTGTTCAATGGACGGTAGTCGACACAAAGTCGGTCCGTGCCATCCTTCTTCTGGACAAAAAGAACACCACAACCCCATGGAGATGAACTCGGTCTGATCAAACCCAGACGCTCTTGTTCATCGAGCTATTTCTTCAATTCTTTCAGCTCCTTGGGTCCAAGCTTGTAAGGACGCTTGCAAACGGGTTCCGTGCCCGGCTCAAGATCGATAACGAACTCAACTGGCCGGTGAGGAGGCATACCCGAAAGCTCTTCTGGAATGACATCTTGGTACTCACAAACGACTGGAATTTGAGAAATAGCATTCAACTCGCCCTTCTCATTGAGAGAAAACAACCGAATAGTTTCATCACGAGCGGCATAGATGATAACATCCTCAGAAGAGCGTGTCAATTGAATTTCCCTGGCAGCACAATCAAGTTGAGCCTTGTGCTTAGAAAGCCAGTCCATCCCGAGAATTAGATCAATATCCGAGTCACCAAGAACCATTGGAGAAGATAAAAATTTATAGTTGCCCATCTTGATAGAAACATCCGGAGCCATCATTTTGGTATTCATGAATAAGCCCGGAGAGGAAACCGCTATCGGCTTAGACAGATCGACAGTATGCAAATTGTTCATGGATGCAAAAGGTCTTGATATGAAAGAAATAGATGCACCAGTATCAAATAAGACTTTTGCAGGAATATCAGTAACTGAGAGATTACCCATTATCATATCAGTAGATTCCTCCGCTTGAGCTGCATTCATCATGTTCACCTTTGCAGACTTGGGATTATGCTTGACCACTGCATTGCTGGAAGATCTCACAGAGGAGGAGGCGGAAGGCACCTTTGGTTGAAGCACTTGTTAGCATAGTGACCTTTCTGCTGACACTTGTTGCAAGCCACCTCTGAGAGTGGACGATGATAAGGAGCATTCGACTTTGGAGCTTGATTCTGAGACTTGTTCTGATAGCCAGGGTTGGGTGGGTGGGAAGATCCATGGCCACCTTTGTTCTTCTGCTGGTAAGGCTGACGAAACGGAGGAGGAGGAGGCAACCAGAACTTCTGTTGCTTAGCAGCCACTAGTGAGGAAGAAGAAGACTGAACTGCGTCCCTGACTCTCTTCTTAGAAGCCTCACACTTGAGCTGAGCAGCCTCTTGTTTCAGTGCCATATTGTAGAAATCATCATACTTGGTCGGCTCAAAAAGCACGAGAGGTAATTGCAGATCTTCTCTGAGGCCACCTCTGAATTGATAGATCATGCTCTTTTCATCAGGAACGTCTTGCTTAGCGAAGCGAGCGAGTTTCTGAAACTAAGTATTGTATTGGTACACGGACATGCTGCCTTGCTTGAGATTGCGGAACTCCTCACGCTTACTCTCAACAACACTTTGTGGAATGTGGTGAGCTTTGAAGTCTCGACGGAAATCATCCCAGGTAATCACAAGACCTCCTCTGGAATCTTTGTATTGTTGATACCACTCGGCAGCTTGATCCTTTAGTTGAAAAGAAGCAAACTTGACAAAATCCTCAGGCCTGACATTGCTACATTCAAAATGCTTGTTGATGTCCACGAGCCAATCATCGGCATCTGTGGCCTCGGCACAGTAGCTAAAAGACTTGGGCTGATTTGCGAGAAACTGGTTGAGGGTAGCAAAGTGAGGCTGATTATTGCCTTGACCTTGATTGCCTTGCCCTTGGGTGCGTTGTTGCAAGAGTTGCAAAATCATCCGAGCATTGGCGTTGGTGGCTGCCATGATAGCTTGCCATGCCTCCGGAGGCGGAGGTGGTGGCGGAGGGTTCGCCTGACTCCCTTCATTGCATTCCGGATTCTGACGCGTTGGCGGAGCCATCCTGAAGAGGTGACATCCGTTAGCATCTTGATAGACAGATAGGCAAATTGAATCAACGGATAGAAATTGCAACATATATTCTTCACAATAAACATTCGAATGAGGATGAACGAATGAATTCCATAGTAAATCATCACACTTCCATTAAGGTGAGAAGCCACTTGATAAGAGATTGATGAATAAAATAAAAAGGTAAGACCGGAACAAATAAGTGGTAAGGATTACCCAATCACAAACCAAATATCTGCGGGAAGAAATGCTAAGAGCTACATGAATCCCACCTATAAACTCCTGAAACTTTCTGGTTATGCAATCTGGTGTTGGGGATACAGGGGAAACAGAATATATCACCCAAACTAGCAATCCCTAGATCCAGCTATATCCATCCGTCAACACATAACCAAGAAACCTTCGGAAATCGTGTACCTCAACCTTCAAAAGCATCCGTTATATGAGTTATGGCAATACTCCCGAACTCCCGCCCCAGTACTGGGTGGCGTCGAGGTGATCTCACCAACAACTGCATAAAAGAGATTTTCGATGTCGGCGAAACTCATGTATTCCAGAACTGCAACGATAAAATTGTGATGACAACACCTCGGAGCTCAACTCCCCGGGACATTGCCACAACCCCCAAATGTCAGGAGGCACCAAGAACAATGTTCTCGTCACAAAACCATCGGAACGATTCAAAGATACCCGCGTGATCCTAATTTTTTTTAGTGAAATTTGAGGAGAGAAGAGTCAAAACTTCTACGTCAGGAGGCCTCACCAAAGCAACGAAGGGACTGAGGAGTAAAAAGAATCCTACTCCCGATATATATAATCCTAAGACTCAAAACATTTTTGTTCTAGACTCAACAACGCCAGCGATTCGATCAAGCAGGGGGCTCCTAAGTCGGGGATGGCTCTGATACCAACTTGTAACGCCCACGATGCGGCTATAACTCCCACGTGTCGAGGCACAACTTAGAGGCATAACCGCATTGTGGTTTTGTCGCAAGAAGGGTCATCTTCACACAATCCCATGTAGTGAACAAGAATGGGATAACGAGAGTTGGCTTACAATCGCCACTTCACACAATACATAAATATAATTCATACATCATCCAAAATCCACACATAGACCGACTACGGTCAAAATCCAAATGAAAATAAGATAACCCCAAATGCTAGATCCCCGATCGCCCCAACTGGGCTCCACTACTGATCATCAGGAAAAGAAACATAGTAACGACCACGTTCCTCGTTGAACTCCCACTTGAGCTCGGTTGCGTCACCTGCATTGGCATCGTCGGCACCTGAAACTGTTTTGGTAGAATCTGTGAGTCACGAGGACTCAGCAATCTCACACCCGGGAGATCAAGACTATTTAAGCTTATAGGAAAGGATGGTGTAAAGAGGTGGAGCTGCAGCAGGCACTAAGCATATATGGTGGCTAACATACGCAAAAGAGAGCGATAAGAGAAGCAACACAACGGTCGCGAAGATAGAAAATGATCAAGAAGTGATCCTGAAACTACTTACGTTCATGCATAACTCAAACCGTGTTCACTTCCCAGACTCCGCCGAGAAGAGACCATCACGGCTACACACACGGTTGATGTATTTTAATTAAGTCAAGTGACAAGTTCTCTACAACCGGGCATTAACAAATTCCCATCTGCCTCATAACCGTGGGCATGGCTTTCGAAAGATAATACCCTGCAGGGGTGTCCCAACTTATCCCATCATAAGCTCTCACGGTCAACGAAGGATAAACCTTCTCCCAGGAAGACCCGATCAGTCTCGGAATCCCGGTTTACAAGACATTTCGACAATGGTAAAACAAGACCAGCAAAGCCACCCGAATGTGCCGACAAATCCCGATAGGAGCTGCACATATCTCGTTCTCAGGGCACACCGGATGGGCAAGACGTCGGGTTGGCATAGACCCTGGTTGCCCAGGGGGCGCCGGACATCGCCCAGTTTGGGCCAGCACTCGAAGGAGCACTGGTCCGGGGGTTTAAATAAAGATGACCCTCGGGCTCGCGAAAACCCAAGGGAAAAAGGCTTAGGTGGCAAATGGTAAAACCAAGGTTGGGCCTTGCTGGAGGAGTTTTATTCAAGGCGAACTGTCAAGGGGGTCCCATAAATCACCCAACCGCGTAAGGAACGCAAACTCAAGGAACATAATACCGGTATGACGGAAACTAGGGCGGCAAGAGTAGAACAAAACACCAGGCATAAGGCCGAGCCTTCCACCCTTTACCAAATATATAGATGCATTAATTAAATAAGAGATATTGTGATAATCCAAAATATCCATGTTCCAACATGGAACCAACTTCAACTAGCAACGCTATAAGAAGGGCTGAGCAAAAGCGGTAACTTAGCCAAACAACGATTTGCTAGGAAAGGATGGTTAGAGGCTTGACATGGAAATATGGGAGGCATGATATAGGAAGTGGTAGGTAGCATAGCATAGCAATAGAACAAACAACTAGCAAAGCAAAGATAGAAGTGATTTCGAGGGTATGGTCATCTTGCCTGCAAGGTTCTCAGAGTTGTCGAAAGCTCGATCCTCGTAAGCGTACTCAACAGGTTCCTCGTTCACAAACTCGTCTCCCGGCTCTACCCAAAACAAGAACACAAGCAATGGAACCACAATCAATCACGGGAAATGCACAAGCAACATGATGCAAAACATGTATGATATGCGAGATGTGGTATGCGATGCATATGCGTGCTCCGGAAGAAAAATGATGAACAAGGCAGTAACTTGGCAAACCAAGGATGCCACTGGAAAGATGAGATGATTTCGGTCGAAATCGATATAAACATCACCGGAAACGGATGCACGGTTTGCAAATGGCAAGCAAAACAAGAATGACACGAATCTGCGATTAACAGCATGATAGCACTTAGAATACATCAAGTAACTATGCTACAACGCTCCAACATAGCAAGAAAGCAAATGACAGTAATCTACAGGATATGCTTTACAAAATATGAACACTGAGCAACGGCTAGATCAAACCACAACAGGTTCAAACAAGCATGGAAAAAGTGCAAAAGATATCAGGATCACAGACTTGGTGAAATTACTGGACATGGCAGAAACAGCATCAGGTAGCAATGTTCAGAGCAAGCAATCAACATGCTAGAGGAACTTAACATGGCAAAAGAAGGCATGGAATGAATCTACTAAAAGCATAGAACAAAAGTCCCTTACTGACCATGAGCCAAAAATGATCAGAAGATATGATGGCAACCATGTAAACATAGCAAGTTTCGTTAACAGGTTTCAGACTAGGCAGAAAACAGAGCATGACAGAAACAGTATTATGAAGGCATCTTTGTGAGCTTGATTCACTCAACACAAAGCAATGCATGACAAAACAAGCATACCTACAGCAATATGGCATGTTTATGAAGCTATTCATGGCAAGAGCAAGTACATTGCATGAAAGGATCAACTACAACAAGCTTGGCAAAATTGAATAAGACTTAAACAATCTGCCAGGAACATTTTATAGCAAAAGTAGAGCAAGATTGAGACATGCTATGTCACTCCATAATTGCAAACAGGGGCATGTATGGATATAGCACAACTATATCTACAAAACATCCTTACTGAACATCACCAAAAGGAGCATGGATCTCTCTGTAGACACATGGATACATAGCAACAAAATAACAGCAGAAATAGACAGTGAAATTACTCTCTGAAAACAGAAACATCACGAAGCCTAGTTTGCATGCTTGTGCTAGTCACCACATAGATCCAAAAAATACATGGCATACATCTCTGTAAAGATGGTCTGGCATACATCAAAACACATGTAGAGCTCCTACTCATAAGATGCACACATCAATTGCAACAAAAATAACAAATCACCAAGTTCTGATAAGTAACAACAGGTAACAGCATATAGCACTCTTGCACCAGAGATTTGGGCATCAAGATGGACTCAAATGAATATGGCATAATGGAACAAAATGAAGAGCATCTCGAGTCGAACATTTCGATATATTACACGCATGAAATGGAGCAGTATGCAGAGAGTTATGATGCAATGAAGTGAGCAACAAATTGCAATAGTTCGGGGACTTGGAGAAAAACGGGGAGAGGGGAAAGTCAACCTTCGGTGAGATCTAGGGTTCGGGCTCTGGCGCGGATCGGGCTCGGGCCGTTGGCGCGGCTGCTCGCCGGAGAAGAGGGGCGGCGCGGCGAAGAGCTCGGGGGAGGAGACGCCGGCCGGAGAAGGTGCACCGCGGGGCGCCGGCAGGC
>NC_057802.1:174967465-174982299 GCF_018294505.1 Triticum aestivum | reverse complement strand
GGCGGCGCGGCGTACGGGTCCGCCATGTGGCGCGCGGAGACTAGCCGCGGGCGGCAGCTGCTGAAACGTCCGGCGGCGGCGGATGTGTCCGGTGGCGGCGGGGGCGATTTGATCTAGGGTTTGATCCGAAATTTCGGAGGGGGAGGTGTTTTTATAGGTAGAGGGAGCTAGGAGGCTCCAAATGGAGTGCGGTTTTCGCCCACACGTTCGTGATCGAACGACCTAGAGCATGGAGGTGACTTAGATGGGTTTTGGGCTGTTAGGAGGGGTTTTTGCTGCAACACACAAAAGGACTTTGCGGTTACCCGGTTAACCGTTGGAGCATCAAACGACCTCCAAATGGAACGAAACTTGACAGGTGGTCTACCGGTGGTATACCAAGGCCACTTGACAAGACTCGGTCCATTCCGAGAACGTTCAACACCCGCTCACGAAAAGAAACAAGAGGGGTGCGCCGGTGCACGTGGGAGTGTCGGATTGCAAAACGGACAACGGGGAAAATGCTCGGATGCATGAGACGAACATGTATGCAAATGAGATGCGCATGATGACATGATATGAGACGCATGACATGAACAAAATGCAAAACAAAAAAACAAAACCCGACCACGAAGGGAATATCATAACACATAGCCGAAAATGGCAAGAGTTGGAGTTACAAATATGGAAAGTTACATCCGGGGTGTTACATTTTGGCTCTCTCAAATAGGTGTGTCCAGCAAGGATTCATGACTTAAAACAAAAAGCAAAACAAGCAAAGACTCATATCATACAAGACGCTCCAAGAAAAACTCATAGTATGTGACGAATAAAAATATAGCTTCGAGTAAAATACCGATAGTCGTTAGAAGAAAGAGGGGATGGCACTCGGGCATCCCCAAGCTTAGTTGCTTGTTTCTATTTGGATAATAGCTTGGGATGCCATGGTGAAAGGATCGAGAAGAAGTGTCTAGAGGGGGGTGAATAGACTCCTACCAATAAAAGTTGCAGTTTTTAATTTCTTTAAGTTGAAGTGGAGTTTTAGCACAAGTTCACACATTCACAGTACATACCAAGCAAGCATGGTAAGAGTATATGAGCAGCGGAAAGTAAAGCATGCAAGTTGCAAGAATGTAAAGGGATGGGATTGGAGTGTGCAAACGCAATTTGGAGACACGGAGATTTTTTATACGTGGTTCCGATAGGTGGTGCTATCGTACATCCACGTTGATGGAGACTTCAACCCACGAAGGGTAACGGTTGCGCGAGTCCACGGAGGGCTCCACCCACGAAGGGTCCATGAAGAAGCAACCTTGTCTATCCCACCATGGCCGTCGCCCACGAAGGACTTGCCTCACTCGGGTAGATCTTCACGAAGTAGGCGATCTCCTTGCCCTTAGAAACTCATTGGTTCAACTCCACAATCTTGACGGAGGCTCCCAAGTGACACCTAGCCAATCTAGGAGACACCACTCTCCAAGAGGTAACAAATGGTGTGTAGATGATGAACTCCTTGCTCTTGTGCTTCAAATGATAGTCTCCCCAACACTCAACTCTCTCTCATAGGATTGGATTTGGTGGAAAGATGATTTGAGTGGAAAGCAACTTGGGGAAGGCTAGAGACCAAGATTTATGTGGTTGGAATGGAATATCTTGACCTCAACACAAGTGTAGGTGGTTCTCTCTCAGAAAATGTATGTTGGAAGTGTAGGCATGTTCTGGTGGCTCTCTCCATGAATGAAGAGTGGGTGGAGGGGTATATATAGCCTCCACAAAAAATCTAACCGTTACACACAATTTACCAAACTCGGTGGGACTGATTCAGAGAATTCGGTCAGACCGATTTAGTTCATAATGTGACAGTTAGGCATTTCGGTAGGACCGAATTGATCAACTCGGTGGGACCGATGTGCTAGGGTTAGGGTAAAGCCTCATCTCGGTTTGACCGATTACACAAACTCGGTGGGACCGATTTGGGTAATAAGAAAAACAGAGAGTTGGCCAAGCAAACTCGGTGGGACCGATTGCATATCTCGGTGAGACCGAAATTATTGCAATAGGCAACAAAGAGTTTGCAAGCCCATCTCGGTGAGACCGAGATCCCATCTGTGAGACCGAATTGATTAGGGTTTCTGGCAGTGGTTATGTCAAGAGAACTCGGTGGCGCCGGATAGAAAGTTTCGGTGGGGCCGAGTTTGACTTTTGGTTTGGGACATATGTGGATGTGAGGAAGTGGTTGAGGGCTTTGGAGCATATCACTAAGCACTTTGAGCAAGCGAGCCATTAAGCAACACCTCACCCCCTCTTAATAGTATTGGCTTTCCTATGGACTCAATGTGATCTTGGATCACTAAAATAGAAAATGCAGAGTCTTGAGCTTTGAGCTTGAGCCAATCCTTTGTCCTTATCATCTTGAAGGGGTTCCACATCTTCTTGTCCACGCCACTCCATTGTTGAACTTATCTGAAATATACTAGGTGAAAACATTAGTCCAACAAGAGGTATGTTGACATTAATTACCAAAATCACCCAGGGAGCACTTGTGCTTTCAATCTCCCCCTTTTTGGTAATTGATGACAACATACATCAAAGCTTTAGATAAAGATATAGAGAATAACAAGTAAAGCTTTGGAAAGACATGTAACATGCATAGGCTCCCCCTACATGTATGCAATCATGTAAATATGGAATATAGGAGCATGTGAATGCATAAGCATGACAGAGTAAGCAATGTGTTACATGTATCTTGGCTATATGCATCAGAGCAAATGTTGTGAGTATAGGAAATGTACCTTCATGCTCATGAGTCCTTCTGGCAAACAGTATGTACATCAACAAGAAATCCTCATGCACATGAGTGTGATGCATATACTTACCTTGTGGTCTTGAGTTGGCTTAGGAAGGAATGAACCTGAGTAAACAAGGTTAGATAACACAGATACATCTACTAGCCAGAGTAAACAAAGAAACCACAAGAGTACCAAGATTGGGATGACATGTAGAGAGTGAGTACAGAGTACTCTATTGGATATAGACATGTCCCCAAAGGTAAAGATATGCAATGAATTCAAGGATTTCCTTCCCTTAGATGTCTTGCTCCCCCTGAATCTTGCATGGGATACTGGGAGAAGATAGGGAACAGAAAATCAGAGCAAAGAAAAAAAAACAAAGCAAATGCAAACAATCAAATATGAACATGTCTTTCCCCTCTTAAAGACATGTGACTTCTCTCCTCTTGAACACCAAGCATCTGGGGTCTTTGATGCGATACTTCTTTCTCATTGCGAAGATCTCTCTCCCCCTGAGTATTCTCTCTCCCCCTATAGAAATGATTAAGCTTTGATGTGATCTCTCTCTCCCCCTTTGACATCAATTTCCAAGAAGGGCTCTTCTGGATGTTTGTTACAAATGGGTTTGGTCCTTGAGTCACAAAGCAAAGCAGCAAGTCGAATGTGATGCTGGTAGAGGACAAGAATCATTGAGTGGAGCTGGAGCAAAAAGAATGCAGGAACAAGTGGCAAGTTGTCTTTCCTGTAGTGAAATCGGTGGCACCGAGTTGTGTGCTTCGGTTGCACCGAAAGGGTTCGGTTGGACCGAAAACAACAAACTGGTGTGACCGAGTTCATCACAAAGAAAACACTTGTCATCTCAGCTCACTAGTCAAGTAAGATCTCACAAGGATTTGCAAGGAA
The DNA here is from genome assembly GCF_018294505.1 of Triticum aestivum. Classification (NCBI taxonomy): domain Eukaryota; kingdom Viridiplantae; phylum Streptophyta; class Magnoliopsida; order Poales; family Poaceae; genus Triticum; species Triticum aestivum. The sequence continues at coordinate 174,978,628 of NC_057802.1, read as the reverse complement.
TTAGCTGAAATATTTGCAAAGAATTGGATGCAGGGAATGCAGAACAGAACAAAGAAAAGAAAATCTAGATGAAGTTTTTTTTTGATAAAAAAGGAATAAATATGCAAAGGACAAAATGCAAAAACTCAAAGAAACACTAGAGAACTTCATCTAGAATTGGGCGGTGACAAAGTCACCTATGTTAGAGTATATTGACTAAGGAGTCAAGTGAGAGCACTTGATCATAAGTCATACTCATCGTTTAAGCTCAAAATGGGGCTACCATTTTTCGTTTAAGCATTTGATGTATGCACATCTTGTTGAGCTGCTTTGACCCATGTCTTGGGGTAAAGTTTCTCTAAGATGGAATGACATACCTTGGGTGGTGGTGTTGATCTTGATCATGTAGTTGAACTTGTGTGGGTTGCTCAAGGTTGATGTAGTTCATCAAGAGTTGGGAGCACCACTTGTAATTTGAGTTCATCTACCTACATGGGTTAGTTTTGCAAGGAAGAGCACTTGTGTATCCAAAATGACAATCATGAAATTTTATACATATAATTTGTCAAAGGATATGTTGAAGGGTTTCGTGCTTCCTTGTCATCAACCACCGTATTGTAGAGACTTGGTGATGTAGAGATTACTCAAGATGTGAGAGAGTTGCAATCTCATAGATTTAGATTCATCCAAGTACCTACAAGGGTTAGATGACATGCAAGGGTGCAAATATATCCAAGACATGTAAATAGCATCATGAAAGAAATATCAAGGATTGGTCATAGATTCATGCCTTGCATGTATCCAAATGGAGTCCCTACTCCAAGTTTGAAGCATCAATGATGTTCAATTCACCTCTCAAACGGCAAAAGACTTTCTCATCAAGCGGTTTGGTGAATATATCCACCAATTGCTTATCGGTACGAACATGCTTAAGATCAATGTCCCCTTTAGCAACATGATCTTGAATGAAATGATGACGAACTTCAATATGCTTAGTTCGAGAATGTTGCACGGGATTGTGAGCAATCTTAATAGCACTTTCATTGTCACAAAGCAATGGAACATGTTTCACATTGATCCCATAATCTTTAAGAGTTTGGGTCATCCAAAGTAATTGAGCACAACATGAACCGGCGGCAATGTATTCCGCTTCAGCGGTGGATAAGGATACCGAGTTTTGTTTTTTGGAGGACCAAGACATAAGAGATCTACCAAGAAATTGACAAGTACCCGAAGTGGACTTTCTATCAACCTTGTCTCCGGCATAGTCCGAGTCGGAATAGCCAACAAGATCAAAAGAAGACCTCTTAGGATACCAAATGCCAAAATTTGGTGTATGTGTTAAGTATCTCACTATCCTTTTCACAGCCTTAAGATGACATCCTTTGGGGGCCGCTTGATATCGTGCACACATGCACACACTTAGCATAATATCGGGACGAGAGGCACATAGATATAACAATGAACCGATCATAGAGCGGTAAACTTTTTGATCAACCGGTTCACCGTCCTTAGTCAAGTCAAGATGTCCACTAGTAGGCATGGGTGTATTCATACCTTTGCATTCTTGCATATTGAACTTCTTGAATAAGTCCTTGGTGTACTTTGTTTGAGAAACAAAGGTACCTTCCTTAGTTTGCTTGATTTGCAAACCAAGAAAGAATTTGAGTTCACTCATCATAGACATCTCAAACTTCTCCGACATTAGCTTTCCAAACTTCTCACTAAAATGAGGGTTAGTTGAACCAAATATGATATCATCAACATAAATTTGGCACACAAATAGTTCTCCATTAAACCTTTTAGTAAAAAGAGTAGAATCTATTTTTTCCAATTTCAAAGCCTTTTTCAATAAGGAACTTGGTCAAGCATTTATACCACGCTCTAGGAGCTTGTTTAAGACCATAAAGAGCTTTGTGAAGTTTGTAAACATGATTAGGTTTCTTAGGATTGATAAAGCCGGGAGGTTGCTTAACATAAACTTCCTCCTCAATTTCACCATTTAGAAAAGCACTTTTAATATCCATTTGGTACAAGGTGATTAGCATAAGCAAGTAAGATGCGAATGGATTCAAGTCTAGCAACGGGGGCATATGTCTCACCATAGTCCATACCTTCGACTTGAGTGTAGCCTTGGGCGACTAGACGAGCTTTGTTGCGGACGACTTGACCATCTTCATCTTGCTTGTTGCGAAACACCCATTTGGTACCGATGATGTTATGGTTGTTGTCGGGCTTCTCGACCAATGTCTACACTTGATGTCTCTCAAAGTTGTGTAGCTCTTCATGCATGGCATTTATCCAATCCGGATCTTCCAATGCTTCTTCAACCTTCATAGGTTAAATGCTAGAGATGAATGAATAATGTTCACAAAAGTTAGCCAAATGAGTTTTAGAGCGAGTGATTCTCCCGGTTTGGATATCATTGTAGATTTGCTCGACGGGATGGTCTTTGGCGACTCTTGCTCGAACTCGTGGGAGCTTTTGCTTGGGCCAGGGTGGAACATCTTCTTCATCTTGTTCTTCTTCTTGGCCTTCTTCATTGTTGATGTTGTTGTTCTCTTGTCGTGGTGGAGAAGTAGGTTGATGAGGTTCATCTTGGTGTACGTCCTCGTTTTCTTCGTCTTGGTGTGTCCCACTCGTGGATGCTTCCATGTCAACTCTTGGTTCACCTTGTCATGAGGTAGAAGCTTCCACTTGGACGGACGAGGTACTCTCCTTCACCTCCGTTGGACGAATCTTGCCGATAGACAAGTCTTGGATTGCTTCCGAAGGGTCTTTGTCTCCTACATCAATTGGCAATTGCTCTACTTGCGAGCCGTTAGATTCATCAAACTTCACATCTATCATCTCTTCAACCTTTCGGGTGAAATTGTTGTAGACACGGTAAGTGTGAGAGTTTGAGCCATAACCAAGTAGGAAACCTTCATGAGATTTAGGAGCAAATTTAGAACGACGATGCTTATCAAGAATGTAGCACTTTGAGCTGAATACTCGAAAGTATCCAACTTGGGGTTTGTTACCGGTGAGGAGCTCGTATGCCGTCTTGCCGAGTAGCTTGTGAAGATACAAGCGATTTGTTGCATGACAAGCTGTCTCAACCGCTTCCGCCCAAAAGTGTTTTGGAGTCTTGTACTCATCAAGCATCGTTCTTGCCATCTCAATAAGAGTTCGGTTCTTCCTCTCAACAAATCCATTTTGTTGAGGCGTGTACGTAGCCGAGAACTCGTGTGAAATCCCTTCTTCGTCAAGAAAGATATCCACATTTGCGTTCTTGAACTCCGTTCCGTTGTCGCTCTGAACCTTCTTGATCTTCACTTCCAATTGATTTTGGGCCTTCCTAGCGAAGTTTTTGAATATCTTTTGGACCTGCGATTTATCATCAAGAAAGAACACCCACGTAAATCTTGAAAAATCATCGACTATGAATAGACCAAATGAGTTACCACCGAGACTCTTGTAGGCATTGGGACCAAAGAGATCCATGTGAAGTAGCTCGAGCGGTCTTCTCGTGGTCATGATGTTCTTCACGGGGTGACTTCCTCCAACTTGTTTTCCTGCTTGACAAGCACTACAAAGTCTATCCTTGTCAAATATAACATCTTTTACTCCAAGGATATGATCACCTTTAATAAGCTTATCAAGATTTCGCATGCCCACATGACCCAGCCTTCTATGCCACAACCAGCCTTTAGAAGATTTAGCAATTAAGCAAGTTCTAGATTGAGCCTTTTTAGTGAAATCAACAATGTAAAGATCACCTCCACGTATACCGGTAAAGACCATTTTATGATTGTCTCTTCGAAAAACTTGGCAGTCTACTTCAGTAAACAGGACATTGAAACCGAAATCAGCAAGTCTAGATACTGAAAGTAAATTGTACCCAAGAGATTCAACGAGCATGACATTTTGTATGGAGCTATCACGTGTGATGGCCACCTTACTGAGGCCAACCACCTTACCTTTGAGTTATCACCGAAAGTGACATACTTTCGAGGGCCGTTGTTTTCAGCAAGCTCACGAAACATATCTTTGTCTCTGGTCATATGATCAGTACATCCACTATCAAGGACCCATTCCTTTCCTCCAGCCATGTAGCCGCGAAGATTAGCCATAAGACCAAAGTGTCTCATCGCATCATCAAGATCATAGTCACTATCATCATCCTCATCATAGTATCCATGTTCTATATCGTCTTGTGATTGATCAACTCCCAGAGAGGGTAATTCATTAGAAGTATGACCGTAACAATGTTCATCTCTATGGATTCTAATGACTCCGGAAATGATATTGCTAATAATTCCAACATCTCCTTTGGCACGCATGAGATCACGAAGCTCAAATAGACAATCATCAAACTTAGGATCACTAGTACTCATCTTACTCAAGGCTATAGACCTATGGAGAATTTCGTCTAGATTTTTCAAGGAATAATTTGGGAATCGTTCCTCAAGAAATCTCCATATAGTGTAGGCACAATGAAGAGTAGGTAAGCTAGCAATCAAATTTGGGCAATCCTCTAATGATAAGATTGATAGTTCTAAGATTGCGAATCATGTCAAGATCCTCATCGGGTGTGGGATGGAAAGGATCAATATGAGGTGCACAAGGGCTAGTAATGTACTTGTTCAAATGATATTCATTGAAAATCTCAAGCATCTCATTTTTTCACTCATGGAAGAACTCTCCATCAAGAATAGGCACTCTATGTCTAAGACTCCCCAATGTAGACACATCCATCTTCCTCCAAAGGTGTTTAAACCAACGCAACGAAGACCAAGGCTCTGATACCAATTGAAAGGATCGAGAAGAAGTGTCTAGAGGGGGGTGGATAGACTCCTAGCAATAAAAGTTGCAGTTTTTAATTTCTTTAAGTTGAAGTGGAGTTTTAGCACAAGTTCACACATTCACAATACATATCAAGCAAGCATGATAAGAGTATATGAGCAGCAGAAAGTAAAGCATGCAAGTTGCAAGAATGTAAAGGGATGGGATTGGAGTGTGCAAACGCAATTTGGAGACACGGAGATTTTTTATCCGTGCTTCCGATAGGTGGTGCTATCGTACATCCACGTTGATGGAGACTTCAACCCACGAAGGGTAACGGTTGGGCGAGTCCATGAAGGGATCCACCCACAAAGGGTCCACGAAGAAGCAACCTTGTCTATCCCACCATGGCCGTCGCCCACGAAGGACTTGCCTCACTCGGGTAGATCTTCACGAAGTAGGCGATCTCCTTGCCCTTAGAAACTCCTTGGTTCAACTCCACAATCTTGACGGAGGCTCCCAAGTGACACCTAGCCAATCTAGGAGACACCACTCTCCAAGAGGTAACAAATGGTGTGTAGATGATGAACTCCTTGCTCTTGTGCTTCAAATGATAGTCTCCCCAACACTCAACTCTCTCTCATAGGATTGGATTTGGTGGAAAGATGATTTGAGTGGAAAGCAACTTGGGGAAGGCTAGAGACCAAGATTTATGTGGTTGGAATGGAATATCTTGACCTCAACACAACTGTAGGTGGTTCTCTCTCAGAAAATGTATGTTGGAAGTGTAGGCATGTTCTGATGGCTCTCTCCACGAATGAAGAGTGGGTGGAGGGGTATATATAGCCTCCACACAAAATCTAACCGTTACACACAATTTACCAAACTCGGTGGGACCGATTCAGAGAACTCAGTCAGACTGATTTAGTTCATAATGTGACCGTTAGGTATTTCGGTGGGACCGAATTGATCAACTCGGTGGGACCGATGTGCTAGGGCTAGGGTAAAGCCTCATCTTGGTTTGACCGATTACACAAACTCGGTGGGACCGATTTGGGTAATAAGCAAAACAGAGAGTTGGCCAAGCAAACTCGGTGGGACCGATTGCATATCTCGGTGAGACCAAAATTATTGCAATAGGCAACAGAGATTTTGCAAACCCATCTCGGTGAGACCGAGATCCCATCTGTGAGACCGAATTGATTAGGGTTTCTAGCAGTGGCTATGTCAAGAGAACTCGGTGGCGCCGGATAGAAAGTTTTGGTGGGGCCGAGTTTGACTTTTGGTTTGGGACATATGTGGATGTAAGGAAGTGGTTGAGGGCTTTGGAGCATATCACTAAGCACTTTGAGCAAGCGAGCCATTAAGCAACACCTCACCCCCTCTTAATAGTATTGGCTTTCCTATGGACTCAATGTGATCTTGGATCACTAAAATAGAAAATGCAGAGTCTTGATCTTTGAGCTTGAGCCAATCCTTTGTCCTTATCATCTTGAAGGGGTTCCACATCTTCTTGTCCACGCCACTCCATTATTGAACTTATCTGAAATATACTTGGTGAAAAAATTAGTCCAACAAGAGATATGTTGACATTAATTACCAAAATCACCCAGGGAGCACTTGTGCTTTCACATGGGCATCCCCAAGCTTAGGCTCTTCTTACTCCTTATTCCTTCATCCATCGTAACATCACCCAAAACTTCAAAACTTCGATCAAACAAAACTCAAGAAAACCTTCGTGAGATCCGTTAGTATAAGAAAGCAAATCACTACTATAAGTACTGTAGCAAACCAATTCATATTTTATTCTTGCATTATATCTACTGTATTCCAACTTTTCTATGGCAAAAACTCTTCAAATAAAACCATAGAATCATGAAAACAAGCACACAACGCAAATAAATCAGAATCGTCAAAAGCAGAACAGTCTGTAGCAATCTGAATATTTCGAATACTTCTGTAACTCCAAAAATTCTGAAAAATTAGGACAACCTGAGCAATTTGTATATCAATCTACTGCAAAACATTCATAATTTTTTGTCGCTTATGTGACTTTTACAAATTGTAACTCTGGACGCAAAAGTTTATGTTTTTCAGCAAGATCAAGACAACTATCACCCAAGAAGATCCTAAAGGCTTTGCTTGGCACAAACACTAATTAAAACACAAAAACACAATCATAACAGTAGCATAATTGTGCACACACTCAAGAACATAAATAAAAAGACAAAAATAAATTGTATTCATTGGGTTGCCTCCCAACAAGCGCTATTGTTTCACGCCCCTAGCTAGGCATAATGCAAGGATCTAAGTTTTGTCATCCTTCTTCTTAATTTCCTTAGAGATATTTTTGTCATGAGCTTTTGTAAAAACAACATAAAATATATTATCCATGGAAACCTTAGCACTATCAAGTTGCTTATCATCATAACCTCTTTGTTTTCCGGCAACAATCCAGGAATAATGTTGATTAACATTATGAAAAACTTGTTGGATTATATCTAGAATAGGGACTTCCTTTTTAAGATTGTCATCAAAGATTTGATTATCCCCAAGCAAATGTATTAACGCATAATCACTATTATAAAGAATTTCATTTATCACTGGCTTTTCACGATTCATACCATAGAAGTTAAAGATTTCCCTAGCTTCCCGTATTATGTAGTCAAATTCATTCATAAGAACAAGAGTGGCCAACTTTTTAGCCTTGGGGTTCTTTATAACGGGTAGCTCAAAAAACAATCTTTGCAAGGTAGGATGAGTACGGATAAATTTAGTTTCAAGTTTCAGAACAAGTGCTGAAATAGCTTCCGCATAAGATTTAGTCCTCTTAAGTATAGGAACATCATCAAGACTTAAATTTCCAACACAATTGAAAAATTCTTGGATAGGTTCTTTTCCTGTAATGTTCCCTTGCCCCAAAACAATAGTTTTAGCATCCAATTTGCCAGATCGTCCAATTTTAGGAGTTAGGCCATTATCTGTTTCTGCCATACCAAAGTCACTCATGATTGCAAACAAAGGGTAGATCTGAAGAGAAAATGGCGAACGAAAAAGAGGGCGAATAAAACTGCAACTTTTTGTGAAGTGGGGGAGAGGAAAACGAGAGGCAAATGGAAAATAATGTAAATTGCGAGGAGATGAGATTTGTGATTAGGAACATGGTAGATGGTTATGATGTCTCCCTGGCAACGGCGCCAGAAATTCCTTCTGATGTCTACTAGAGCTACGTCGGTATTTCCCCAAAGAGGAAGGGATGATGCAGCACAACAACGGTAGGTATTTCCCTCAGTGATGAGACCAAGGTTATCGAACCAGTAGGAGAATCACGCAACACTATGTGAACGGCACCTACACACAAATAACAAATACTCACAACCCGATGTGTTAAAGGGGTTGTCAATCCCTTCCGGGTAACGGCGCCAGAAATTGGCAAACGGACGTGAGAAAGTTGTAATAATTTGATAGATGGATCTCGTGGGAACACAAGATAAAATAAATTGCAGCAAGGTATTTTTGTATTTTTGGTTTAATAGATCTGAAAATAAAAGCAAATAAAAATAGATCGCAAAGGCAAATATAATAAAGAAGAGACCCGGGGGCCGTAGATTTCACTAGTGGCTTCTCTCGAGAAAAATAGCAAACGGTGGTAAACGAATTACTGTTGGGAAATTGATAAAACTTCAAATAATCTTGACGACATACAAGCAATGATCAGTATATAGGCATCACGTCCAAGATTAGTAGACCGACTCCTCCCTGCATCTACTACTATTACTCCACACATCGAGCGCTATCCAGCATGCATCTAGTGTATTAAGTTCATGGAGAAATGGAGTAATGCAATAAGAATGATGACATGATGTAGACAAGATCTATTTATGTATAAATGGACCCCATCTTGTTGTCCTTAATAGCAACGATACATACGTGTTGGTTCCCCTTCTGTCACTGGGATCAAGCACCGTAAGATCGAACCCATCACAAAGCTCCTCTTCCCATTGCAAGATAAATAGATCAAGTTGGCCAAACAAAACCCAAATATTGGAGAAGAAATACGAGGCTATAAGCAATCATGCATATAAGAGATCAAAGAAGACTCAAATAACTTTCATGGATAAAAAGATAGATCTGATCATAAACTCAAAGTTCATCTGATCCTAACAAACACACCGCAAAAAGATTTACATCATATGGATCTCCAAGAGACCATTGTATTGAGACTCAAACGGGAGAGAGGAAGCCATCTAGCTACTAACTACGGACCCGTAGGTCTACAAGAACTACTCACGCATCATCGGAGAGGCACCAATGGACATGATGAACCCCTCCGTGATGGTGTCTAGATTGGATCTGGTGGTTTTGGAACTTGCGGCGACTGTAATTGATTTTTGTCGACTCCCCTAGGGTTTCTGGAATATTGGGGTATTTATAGAGTAAAGAGGCGGTTCGGGAGGCAACCGAGGTGGGCACAACCCACCAAGGCGCGCCTGGGCCTCCAGGCGCGCCCTGGTGGGTTGCGCTCCCCTTGGAGCACCCCCAGGTGCTTCTTCGGCCCACTGGATGTCTACTGGTAAAAAAATCCACAAAAAGTTATGTTGCGTTTGGACTCCGTTTGGTATTGATTTCCTATGATGTAAAAAACATGCAAAAAACAGCAACTGGCACTTGGCACTATGTCAATAGATTAGTACCAAAAAAATGATATAAAATGATTATAAAACATCCAAGAATGATAATATAACAGCATGGAACAATAAAAAATTATAGATATGTTGGAGGCGTATCACAGATCAGTAGTCAATTCTTTTCAACATTGGGAGAAAATCCACAATCTTAGGTTTGCTGTGACACAAAGGAAGACCCAGATATTTATGTGGTAGTGTACCAATGTTGCAGCCCAACAGTTGTGACAGGTTAGCCATCTTGTCCAATGGAGTATTTATAGCAATGAGAGTAGACTTGGAATAGTTGACTTTAAGACCTGTGTATGCAGCATAGTGAAGCAAAAGCTTTTTGATGTGCTCAAATTGTCTACTATCAGCTTTGGCAACTAGTATGGTATCATCAGCATACTGAATGATGGGGTAATCAGTACAAGACTGATGAACAAGTGGTGTTTGGATCAGGTTGTTATGCATGGCTTCATTCATCATGGTTTGAAGGAGATCTGCAGCAATCACAAAAATGAGTGGAGATAGAGGATCTCCTTGTCTGACACCCTTTTTACATAGAAATTGCTTCCCTAGTACTCCATTAAGAAGTACCGAGGAGAAACCAGTCCCATAGATCATTTTGATCCATTGGATCCATCTTGGTCCAAAACCTTTTGCCTGCATAATCTGAATGATGGTCTCATGGTCGAGCATATCAAATGATTTTTCAAAATCCAATTTCAACAAGACCAGCTCTATTTTGCTCTGAAAGCACTGGTGGATGTACTCATATGACCAAGCAAGGCAGTCCTGTATACATCTATTGTTTAGGAAACCATATTGGTTGGTGTGGACCAATTTGAGGATAACTTTGTGTAATTTGTTGGCGAGAAGCTTGGTGATGATCTTAAGTGTGCAATTAAGCAGAGATATGGGTCTGAACTCTGCTGGGCTAGTTGCAACATCAACTTTGGGGATCAGTGTAATGAAGGAGTAATTGATGCTTTGAATGTTAGCATTGCCAGAGTGAAAATCTTGTATTAGTTTGTAAAAGTCATTGGCAATAATATCCGAGCAAGATTTGAGGAAAGCTGCATTGAAACCATCTTGTCCAGGTGATTTATCTGATGGCATATGCATGACCACATTGTCTCATGTTTTGTGAAATGGGCTTCCAACTCAGATAGATCAACTGTAGAGTGCAGAAGATCATGTGGTTGGAGTGGGTTATCTCACTACAAAAAAAGGCACATCCGTGACATTTTGGGCCGAATGAAAAAAAATTATGTCATGCTTATGACACTTCTATGACGATAATTGTGACAAAACCCGTATCATCATAGATGTGGTGGGCTCCTACTTCTATGACAAAAAATCATGACAGAAAATGGGCTTTTCGTCCTGGGCGGGCCGGAGACGTAGCTGCATGACATTCTTTGGGCCGTCCATGATGGAAAAAACCGTGGTAGAAGCGAGGGCGAGGAAAATATCAGGGGAGTTCCCGGTTACGATGGGTGGTCAGGGGCCGAGCGATGCACGTTTCTCTCGTACGTACGTGCGTGTGTGCGAGGTGCTGGGCTCTAACTGAACCCGAGCGAGGCGTTGGGCTCTAACTGAACCCGAGTGATTGCACTGCAGGCTACGCGTTACTGAACCCGAGCGATCGATCGATCCCTTGCTGTTAACTGAACCCAAATGATTCCTTGGGTACTGCTGCTAACTGAAGCCGATTGATGCTGCCTCTAGATGAATAGTGAACATT
>NC_057802.1:174948031-174967035 GCF_018294505.1 Triticum aestivum | reverse complement strand
GAACAGGAACACGTGGAGGGTTGGATGAATAGGACGACCCCGTGGAGGGCTGGTTGAACAGTAGCCGGTGGAGGTTGAATGAATAGTAGCCCGTGGAGGGGTGGTTGAACAGGACCCCGTGGAGAGGGCTGGTTGAACAGTAGTCGATGGAGGAGCGTGCGGTGGAGGCTGGATGAACAGGAGCCCGTGGATGAACAGTCGCAGGTGGAGGCTGGAGGAGGTCGACGGTGGATGAACAGTAGCCTGTGGAGGCTGGAGGAGGTCAACGGTGGAGATGAACAATATCCCGTGGAGTCCCGTTTTGCGGTATGCCACACCCCTCCCGATGAACAAGACCCCCGTTTCGACCGTAGCGCTCCAACACAAGTCCGTTTCCTCCATTTTGCGGTACGCCACATCCCCCCGATCAACAAGACCCCGTTTCAACCAAGAGAAGTCCGTTTCCTCCGTTTTGCGGTACGCCAGACCCCTCCCGATGAACAGGATCCCGTTTCGACCATGGCCGGTCGAACACAAGGCCGTTTCCTCTGTTCTGCGGTATGCCAGGGCTCATTTCCATCGGCTGTTCCGTCCAAGCCGGTTGGCTCCCGATGAACACGACGACACATTCCGTTCTGACCCAGCCGGTTGGCTCCCCATGAACACGACGATGACGCAGTTTCTCCATTCCGACCCAGACATGTACACGAGCCCTGGCCGTACGTATGCGCGAGTAGGCGTTCGAGACCCCGCCCGTATGTACGTACGTGGCCGTATTTACTTTCTTGCACCCTGGCCGCTGTATGTACGTGTACATGCTACGTGCACGCCTTACTACGATACGTGCGCGCCTCTACATCGACCAGTATGTACGTACACGTTCGCAACCAGAATGACAACGCTACGTACGCTTCGACCATGTGGGTCCCGACTGTCAGGCACTTCCTCGCGTGCGAAGATGTAGCTGGTGGGTCGCAGCAGTCAGGGGGGCGAATATTTTTTTTGCCTGTAATATGGACGCACTTCCTTGCGTGCGAAGATGGAGCTGGCGGGTCCCATCAGTCAGGGGGAAATGTTTTTTTCGTGAAATACGGTGGCCCATCCGGTGGGTCCCTGCTGTCAGGTGGAGGAATCATTATTTTTCGCGTAATAAGGAGGCACTTCCTTTGCTGCGGCCGTGGACCCAGCTGTCAGCCTCTCCACGTACAATACTCTTCCGATGGAAGTCGTTCCTTGACCACGTTGATCACGCCGCGCCGAGAGCACCAGGGCGGTGGACGACGGCGAGGCCTAGGAAGGGGACGACGCAGAGCCGGGGAAGACGCGGCAGTGGATGCCCACGCGGAGAGGAGTACTAGGGTTCACTGGTTCGGCTGCGGTGTGAGCCTGCCGTCGCCGCAGAATAACAGGGGGTGTGGGTGAGTAGAGGGATGGCCTGGCCAGCGGTGGGAGTAGTAGGGGGTGGTGAAGCCTCCGCGGCAACACAGCCGGCCACGGGAGGCAGTAGCAAGCGGCACGACCGAAGCTGCTTTGGGAGGTTGGAGCAAGAAGACCAGAGGTTGAAGAAGCACGACGGCCGTTGGATGGACATCATACGGTCACTGCAGCTAGAATCGTTTATATTGACTAAGTTGACAAAGCACTTGGTACGCGTTAACTTAGTAGGCCCACAGGTCAGCCTCTGAAACGGTGCGCCCCAGATGTCAGGGGGAGAAATCATTTTTTGGGCGGTTGAAGCTAGAATATCCGAGATTGAAGAAGAAGCACGACATCCGTTGGATGGACATCCAACGGCCACTGCTGCTAGAACCGTGTGTTGACTGTAAGTTGACAAAGCCTTGGATACACGTCAACTTAGTTTTTTTAGGGGACACGTCAACTTAGTAGGCCCACAAGTGTGTGGCAGAGAACATATAGCCCATTTGCGATTTGTAAGAATGTACAACCCATTTTTGAATTCTAATGGAATTTACCACAGCCCATTTACAGTTTGTTAAAAGTACAACCCATTTTCTAGCGAGGACAACGATTAATAATTTCAACCAACCGTTCAAAACGGAATTCAATACAATTTCCCACATTTTGATGGGATCCGGAATATTTTTATCCCGAAATTTGTAGTCAGATTAAATACAATTTCAATATAAATTTGTATTACGTAATAATCCAACAAAACATTGCGCGCGCAACAATTAATGAAATTAAAATTTTCAAAATCCAAAAATAATATTTTATAGACTAATTACGTGTTGGTTGCATTTTTTTATAGTTACCGCCCACTTTTTATAATTACATCCCATTTATTATTTCTTAAAGCCCATTTTCTTGTTAAGCCTAATGCATCCTTCCTAGGAAAGATTTGCAGCCCAGCGGGGCGGAGAATAACAAGTTGACCTTGCCTGGGTATTCCTCAAAAAAAAGTATAGCTGGGCTAGCCATTTTCAGCTTGAAAAAAAATAATATCTCGGCTGGATATCTGGCCTGGGCTAGATGGGCCACAGCCCGCCCGGTTAATACCCTGCTCTCCTCTGAACAACAACGAAAACATCGCTCAAGAAAAACTCTACAGTGCTCACACCTCAAAAACACAAATACTGCTCGAGCTGCTTGGTCCCAGCTGTCGGCCGCTCCTTGTGCAATTCTCTCGTTTACTGACTACATAGGTTGACAATGGTGTGGGACCGTGATGTCAGGAAACCAGGAGGAAGCAAAAAAATATAGTTGTACATAATAAGGAGGCACTTGCGTACGTACGGCTATGGCCCTAGTGGATCCCTACTTTCATCCAGTCAAAATAAAGTCATCTCCTGAATCCTCATGTTCGTTGACCATGTTGACAATGCTCTGCGCCACGGCGAGCGCAACAACTCGAAGGACGACGGAGAGGGCCTCGCGGGCCCTACGGATGGTCTGATACAACACCCACTGCTCATTCAGGAAGCCAGGATCATCGGACACTTGTGAGCACCTTTGAGAGACTGAGACGGCATGAAACGGTAAGGCCGCGCTTGGGAGCTCTGGTTTATTTCACACCTGTATTTAGATACAAGTGTAATTTACTCGTCATCAGAAACAATGTGTAAAATACAGGCGTAATGAAACCAAGGGCCCGAGGTCTGTAACAAAAACCGGCGTGTTACGCGTGTAAGTTGAGAGACCAGTGTATATTTTACTAGTCGAAATCGACCAACCAAGCGCATCGCCCAAGAGCATCTGATTTTATTTACAAGCGTCAGTTTTACAAGCGATCTTGGTTGGAAAACGACGATCCAATCACGGCCTAAGATGGTGAGTTGGTCGGAAGATCATATGGTTTCACCTCTAACCTACCCGAGTTGTCGTATAGGCTATGAATGAAACATAAGACAATGAACTTCTTAAGCACAGAAACAACAGAAGAGGATGATCTTCATAACATGCAAATCACAGGCATTAGCTCAACATGCAAAACAATATGAAGCATTATTCTCAGGAGGCACGATGAACAGCTCGTGATGCCGCATGCCACAGCATTCCATAGACAACATTCAGAACAAACTCACAAGGCCTGGCATTACATAGACAACATTCAGAACTCTTAAAATACCTTACATAAGTCAACATTCATGTGATTGCATCTTAACAGAGTAAATATTTCTGAACTGAAGACAGGAATAGGAAAAAACGATCGACGTTGCTCACAGCAAAGGGCGTCCCACTCAAAAATATCAAATGCTTGTCTTCTGGCTAACATCAATGAGAAAAATTTGACAAGGTTTTCCAATTCCAATATATTAAACTAATGTTTTCTTGCTAACATCAATGATTAAACTTTGACAAGCTTTTCCCATTCAAAATATGTAATGCCTATGATTGTGGAACAGGCAGGGTTTGTCATCAGTTTGTCACCTGATAGGCTGGTGGCTCAAGGTGATAACAAATGATTAGAGAACCATTCGATGTATTGTGCATGATGAAGTATTATGGAGGACACGAACCATCTGAACATTTTGTGCAGTTCCACTAAAATCAAGCTGAGCATCCCTGTGGATTTCGTATTTATATGCTGCAAGAAAACAAAGACACATCAATACACACATGAATATTGGCCCCAGTGTCAACCCACCAATCGGTGGACTAACAAACTGAAAGAACGGTAAACAGATTACCATACCAAGATGCTCCATCATTGTTGCTTAGAATGACATTGACAGACTTGGAGTCCTGTCCTGGCTTCTTGTACTTGTTTGGGCACTTATTGCCCAGTGCACTCCACTTGTTGTTGAGTTGTCTATGCTCTCTACAGACTAGTCATGTCACCAGCGTCTACTATTACTTTGTAAAGCTTCTCGATCATTCCTTGTGTAATGTAGCGCAAACAGTGTCTGCTTCTTTCTGCAAAGTGGTAAGACCAACTGGACCACTAATGTAGCAGTTTGCCTTAGACACATTGGCTCCTTTTGTGCAGTTCAACTAAAATCAAAGTCGTAATAAAACCGAGCTTTAATTTTGATATCCCTGTAAGCAACAATAGGTATAAGGGAAACAATTACTGAGAAATAACGGTTGATGACTTGTACTCCCAGAAGAAAAACATCTACTGATCTACCTTATCTTAATGGGAAACAAAGCATGAGAGTAGCAATTCTCAATCAGTGTGATCCATTCATATTAACTGAGACATTATCTTAACAATGCCTTGTTTCAACATGTATAAAGAATGACAAAGCAGAAAAGTACCATTCCTAAAACAATGCGACTGATTCATTTTAACAAAGACATTATCTTAACAATACCTTGGTTAAACATGTAGAAAGAACTACAAAGCAGGATAGTACCATTTGTAAAACACTGTAACTGATATATAATAACAGAGACATTATTTGAACAATACATTTCTTAAACATGTACTCCGGCTGATCCCTAACAGAAATGGTACTCCCGCCGATCCCTAACAAGTGTTGCAGTTTTGAACTAAGATTCAGTAGTTAATTCTGAGGAAAGTCGGTACTGACCTTTCAAGACCAAGATTTGAAACAACTCATGAGGAAGACCTAAAAGAGATCTCAACACATATATGGAAATCTGGTCACCTTTTGTGCAGTTCCACCAAAATTAAGCGAAGCAAAATGTCGCAATAGCAACAAGTTGAATAGATATCCCTGTTTTAACAGAGGCAAAAAGGAATCAATTATTGGCCAATAAAGGAGGATGAAACATGCAGCCACAAAAATGGTAATCCCGCCAATCCCTAACAAGTGTTGCAGTTTTGAACTAAGATTCAGTAGTTAATTTTGAGAGTGGCATTGCTTAATTTTACCAGCGGCATTAGATTATCAAAAAGCATAAACAGTTCCACGGGAGAGTGGGCGCAACAACACCATGTGCTTCCATCTACTTATAAAGGGGGTGATGCAGAGTTTTGTTGTAACAAAGAAACAAGCATCATGTCTGGGTTGGAACAATTTTTGCCCACTTAATGGTAAAAGACAACAGTTCAATAGCTTCAATGCAACATTTATCCAAAACAATACCAATACAAGTAGCAGAACTTCTCAAAGCACACTGCAGCATCATGTGGATGAAAGTCGGTACTGACCTTTCTTGACAAAGATTTGAAACAACTCGAGAGGAGGACTTGAAAGAAATCCCAACACATATATGAAAATCCATGATCTCCTTTTGTGCAGTTCCACCAAAATTAAGCAAAGTCGCCGGTGTGACATTCAAGTTGAACTGCACAAAACACTCTTAAAACAAAAGTGTTTCGCGTAGCGAAGCAAAATGTCGCAATAGCAACAAGTTGAATAGATATCCCTGTTTTAACAGAGGCAAAAAAGGAATCAATTACTGGCCAGTAAAGGAGGATGAAACATGCGGCCACAAAAATGGTAATCCCGCCAATCCCTAACAAGTGTTGCAGTTTTGAACTAAGATTCAGTAGTTAATTCTGAGAGTGACATTGCTTAATTTTACCAGCGACATTAGATTAACAAAAAGCATAAACAGTTCCAGGGGAGAGTGGGCGCAACAACACCATGTGCTTCCATCTACTTATAAAGGGGGTGATGCAGAGTTTGTTGTAACACAACAACAAGCATCATGTCTGGGTTGGTACCATTTTTGTTCACTACATAATGGGAAAAGAGAGCAATACAATAGCTTCAATTCAACATTTATTTAAAATAGTACCAATACAAGTAGCACAACATCTCAAAAAACACTACACGATCATGTGGATGAAGGCAAGTACCAACCTGTCATGACGCACACAAGATCACCTACGAATCTGCCAACACAAATAGGAAATCCAATCTCGTTTTGTGCAGTTGCACTGAAATCAAGCAAAGTCGCCGGTGTGACATTTAAGTTTGCTATAGCAACAAGTTGAATAGATGTCCCTATTTTAACAGAGGCAAAAAAGGAAACAATTACTGGCCAATAAAGGAGGATGAAACAAACAGCGACAAAAAGAAGCATCTAACTTATCTTGATGGAAAACAAAGTAGGACAATAGCATTTCTAAAATGGTTGCATTGATTCATATTAATAGAGACATTCTCTTAAAACAACATTCGTTAAGAATGTAATTTACTTTTAACAGTGGCATTGCTTCAATTTTCCAGCAGCATCCTTAGATTAACAACAGCAAAATAGTTGTATGGGACATGGGACATGGGACATGCCAGCACCATGTGCGTCCACACGTATAAATGGGTGATGCAGAGTATGTAGCCAAGCAACATATCTGTGTTGGTCCCATATTTGTTCTTTTTGAACCTTTTTCCTATGTGAGGGCAACAAATCTAGTCCTGCACAAACTACCCGACCCCCAGTTTCTTTCCCTTTTCAACAAAGAGATTGGTTCCTTAAAGATGTGTGTACTGGGTTACCCCCTTTTTCCCTTTTCGACCAACAAAGCGGCTGGATAGCCAGTCTATACTAATTTCCTTCCCTCCTTTCCTCATTGAACCACGTCCTAGATTCATGCTCCACCCCACCGCACCCTTCTTTCCTCTTTGAAACAAGACCTAGATTCGACTACAGAATCGAAAAAGATCCGCATGCAGCTAGAGCAATGACGGTTTCAAAGAAACTTATACCTTAGGGTTGTCGGGATGTGGCAAGGCATGCGGCGGGAGGCCGGATCTGCCCACACCACGTACGACAGCGAGGAAGAAGGGGTCGGTGGCCCTCCCGCACAGGCGTTGGGTGAAAGAGAACAACGCAGCCGACAGTGGGTTGCCTCCCTCGCCGAAGGCGATAGAGTGAACGCTGCACCTCCTCCCCTTCCCGGTGCGACGGGATCCGGACGCCTCCTTCACCAGCTGTGAGGGGGGAGAGAGAGACAGAGGCCAATACAGTCTTGTTTAGATCTGGTGAAGAGGGTGAGAGACTGTGAATATAGCAAACCCTAGCAAAGGAACGTTGCGCCTCCAGCGTGTGTGTGTGTATATATATATATGTAGTGCGGCGAGAGTGTGGAGAGTGCAAACCCTAGTGAACAAGCGCTGAGGCTCCAGCTTATATAGTATATATACTGTATTAGGACTGAGCTCCGGTGCCTTAACTGCACCTGCCTTTGGCTGTCTAACAGGTGGGCCAGCCACATTTTGGGCCACCTGCCATACACCCAAAGGCAGGTGCACTAAGTCAATGAAGCTGCGTCCATATAGTACTCGTGTATACTACTAATATATAGTGGAGTGGTTTTCTTATTCTATCCATAACAATCGTTTTAAATTGTGTAAGTACGAAACGAAACTCTTTATTTAACGTGCCAGTGAAGAAACTACTACTTCCGACAAACTAACGATCCACGCGTCCTGGTCGCACTTCCTGTCCTTCACGTGCGGTACACTACCCTCCCTTAAGTGAGCAACCACACATGCGCCAAATTATCGGAAATGTGTGAGAGTGTGTACAAATAAAGAATTTTATTTTGAATTGTCGGAAATGTTTGAGAGTATGTACAGTTTGCCCTCTCTCAATAATTGGTTTGTTGTGTTCGGCCTAAACTTGGTCAAACTTTACAAAGTTTGACTTCAGTTAAATCTAGTATGCAGAGTAAATAAAAATGGAGGGCTACTATGTCCATCCGGGTTTTTAGTCCACACCATTTTTTTAATCAAAGTTAATAGCTGGACAAATAAAATTACAGGGGAGCTGAAGACAAAGTTGTGAGAAGGCTTAGAAATCAATAAAAAACTTATGCTCTTAGTACCAACGTCGATCCTTCTTCGAGGAAACATTTGGTTCATAGCCAATTGTGTGATAAAATTGCACCAACGTGAAAGACGACTGCGTCTCCAATGCAACCAAGGTGAACTGACGAAGGATATCATCTTTGTGGGTAACAAGCAAAGAGCACTGATGGAAGACAACTTGTTTTTCATGGAAAATCGATCAGCTTCACCAGCCGATGCAACCATGAGGCGCAACCATGATCATCGATAGGTCATCGTGGTGATGCATCATCCATTTGGCATCAAGTTTGGGTGAGGCACCTATGAAGTTTGCCAAATCCTCACTATGGTCTGTTTCTTCTCAGTAATCAAGCTCGAGGAAGGAAGAACCACGTGGCAGAGGACAGTGAGGCGGAACAACAATGTCCATCCAATTTTGTGCAGTTCCACTAAAATTGAGAAAGACATGCCCGGGTATGGAGATACACATCGCTGTTTGCAAAAATATAAAAAAGGGATATAGTGTTGTTACTTTGTTTTGGCAGTTGTACAAGATTAACAACGACATCTCAATTTTTAATAAGAATTAATGAAAAGTACACCAACAAACAGAAGCATCATGATTATCTTGATGGGAACTAAACCAGGATGCCCGAAAAAAGCATTTCTTCATTTAACCAGTGATAGTACTATTAGATTAGCAGCAGCAATAGGAGCATATGGACAATAACCGCACAACCACCATGTACTTTTTGTCGAAACACCATGTATACCTCCACCGAGGCATAAACCAGGACAAATTTTCGAGTGGTATTTCCTCTATAATAGTAGGTGATGTTGGACCAGCCGACGAACCCTAGCTATTGTACATAGGGAGCTGGGGAGTAGTCGCATAGAAGAAAACCCGCATGCAGCGACCTGGCGAGCTGGACCAGTACAAGAAGTTATACCTCAGGTGGGCGAGATGTCGCTTAGGCGGGCGGGCAGGATCTGCCCACACGACGGCAGCGAACAAGGGCGCGGAGGACCTTCATCCGCGCCAGCGCCGGCTCCGAGAGGACGGTGCACATCGGCTTCCTCCATCGCCGACGGCGACAACGTCAACGCCACACCTCCTCACCTCCCGCAGCGGACGGGATTCGGCCGGATCTGTGACCACCGGTGAGGAGAAAGATAGAGTGGACACTGTCATCTTGTTTTGATATGGAGAGGGTTAGAGAGCGAGACGCGAGTAACCCTATCAAACAAGAGGCTATATATACAATGGAGTAAAAAAATCTCTCCATAGCAGTGGTTTTAAATAGAATACGCGCCTTCCCGAAAAAAGGAAACGAAAACTGGCTGACAATTTTTTTTAACGTACCAAGAAAGAAAACTCGATCAAAAACATGCCCCCGCTTCCAGGTCGCGAGAGTCGTCGCACACACACATAGACATAGACATGCACATCCGTGTTTAGGCTGGTCATAGTGGGAGTAACTTAGCAAGTAAGATAACACATCCCAAGAAAATTTTGCTTACGTGGCATGTAGTTAATGAGGGGAGAGATGGTTGGAGTAACATAATATGTTACTGTAACATAACACATACCAAGGCAAAATGAGTCTACATCTTAATAAATGATGACTTGCATGATACCAACTATATGTTACTCCCTACTATGAATGTAGTAACATAGACTAGTAACATATGCATGTTACTAGTCTAAGTTACTCCCCACTCACTACAAAAAAATACACTTCCGTGATGATACGTGTTTGTCACAGTAGGTCACGTTTTCTGTCATGCATGTACATCCATGACAAATTTATGACAGAATCAAGATAGTCATACCTATGCTGTCGTAGAAGTGTTCCATGACATTACCAAAATTATCATCACGGAAGTGTCCACTTCCATGACGATAAATCGCGCGTCATAGAAGTGCTTTCGTCAAGGGTGACCGACACGTGGCATCCATCGTAACGGAACACCGTTAAGCTATCGGGTCCAGTTTTGGATCCGATAACCCGTTAACAGCCCCGACTAATGGGGATTTTCCACGTGTAAAATCATCATTGGCTGGAGGAAACACGTGTCAGCTCACCATTGGGACAGACGTCATCCACTCATTGGACCCAAAGTGCCTATGATACGTCGACACGTGGCACGGCCCAACAGAGGCCCCATTCCTGTGAAAAGGCCGGCCCATTTGACTTGGTCAAAAGGTGGCAGGCCGGCCCACGGCAAGCCTGTTAATGGCCTGTTCGCATATAGCCCATTTACAGCCCGCTAACCCAGGGCCCGTTTACGGCCTATCCGAATTAGGCCCAGTAGCATCATTTGGGCCGTCCAATATATTTCCAGCCCGTTTTAACTTCCGGCCCATGTATGTCCCATGACTCTTTTGGCCCATATGAGGCCCTTAGTAACCCTCGGCCCATTAACGGCCCGTGGTAAAACTGGCCCGTAATGAATAGTGTATCACTTTATACCCATTAACGGCCCATTATTCCGTTGGGCCGTTTCCAGCCCATGTTATCTTTCGACCTTCTTAGGGCCCATTTATTCTTGGGCTCATTTCCAGCATTCGTTTACTTTCGGCCCGTTACTGTCATTTTCAGCTTGTGGGCCAAATACAGCCCGTGGTTACAGTCGGCCCGTTTGTGGCCCGTTAATACGTTGGGCCGTTTTCATAGCGTCATCAAATACGACCTATTAATGACGGCCCGTTATGGTCGGCCCATGAACGAACGATTTCAACTCTAGCCCATTTACGGCCATAATGTGGTCTGTTATTGGCCGTGTTTGGCCAACCGATCATACGGCCCGTAGAAGGCCCATTGATGATACGGCCCGTAGAAGGCCCATTGTGTCTACGCCCCGTAGAAGGCCCATTGTGTCTACGCCCCGTAGAAGGACCATTGTGTCTATGGCCCTTAGAAGGCCCATTGTTTCTACGGCACGTAGGAGGCCCATGTTAACTACAGTAAATATGTAGCCCATTGTTAATGTGGCCTAGTTAAAAAAATATGTTATTCAGGCCACTAGCAAACCGCGGAAAAAGAACCGCACTGACTACAAGAAAACAAATAAACAAGACAACGGAAATAAATAAGCAAGTAACTTACGCTAGGCTATCACGACTATTACACATATTACATCCACTGGGCATCAAAGTTCTCCACCAGTGCAAATATAGGGAACAAAGCAGCATATAAACGCCGCAGCAAAACAAGTCCAGAACTGAAACCACTTCAGAAGAGCTCAAGAAACAATATCCTAGGTACCCATAATGCTGGCAAGATGCTTAGCAAGCTTATTAACTTTCTCTTGTTTGGCGCTTAAATCCTCCAGCACTTGCTGTTGCACCAGAAAGTATGCATCTGAATTCTGCAGGGTCTTCCTCAGTCCTTCGGCTTCCTGTCGCATAACATCTGATCGATGTCTTTCAACTTGAAGTTGAGACTCAAGAAGCCGAACTGATTCAGGCAGCGAGTACGAAGAGCTGGTGCCAGCAGTAGTAGCCAGTAACTCGAACACTACATCAAGACAGGACTTTGGGGTTGTCTCGGTGTCTTCAATATAGTTTTTATCAGCTTTCTTGGAGAACAATAGGGATGTCTCACTATCTTGAACCTGATCTGCATTACTTCCTTTACCATTGCATAATGGGGTACTCTTCTCCAATATTTTATCCGCGTTCTAAAGGAGAAACAAACAAACACATCACAGGTTTACAATGTAGTATATGAAACTCATTTTGGTAAACCAATTCAGTAGTAAGGTGGACAGGATAACAGCATGAAACAAACATATATCTATGTAGTATGGTCACTGTATGGTCTATATCATTCTAGTTTATGTTGCCAAATCAAGATAGATACAGTTCGAATCATATCTATTTAAGACAAAGCAACATAGACAGAATATAACCGTGGGAAACTACACAACAATAACAACACTTGTAATGTGCATGGCATGAGAACATAACTGTTTATTCAATTGAAACTGAAATCAACATAGAGCAAGTTACAAGCAAACACGTTAAAGAAACAGGTTTAAAACATACCTGTTGCTCCATTGGAGTTTCAATTGCATCCTTCAAATTTGAAATTAGTTGGTATGAGTAAATACAGTGATGCAAGAGCAAAGTAGTATGAACCATAGCTACGGAACCTGACCTGAGAACAATTCTTCTTCTGCTTTAAGCGTTGACTTGGGGTTCGGAGTGGTGGTCCTCGTGCTTTGGGCACTGCAGTTGCCTTACTAATTGCTCGTGTTTGGGTGCTCTGTGGTGGAGACGGTGCTGTGTCAACGGGAACTGGGTTACTATCTGCTGGGGTTGGGGTTAGAAGGGGTGTAGCTGGTTCTCTGTCCAACTGGGTAGGGGTACAATTTGCGTGAGTCTGGGTTATGTGTGGTGGGGCTGGTTCTTGGGCAAGTACAACCGTGGTTCTATCTCCATCGACAGGTAGCATGATCTTTTTTGAAGACCGTGTTTTTACTCCCACAAATACTGCCATCACCCCCTCCAATTGAAATGGCTGATAAACAAGAAAAGTAATTGAATGTACAGACATTGTAAGATAGACAGGTGCAATGGATAGTAGGGAAGAAAACAGGGCATGAAATAATTCACATATATGTTGTCTAACCAAACAGTATAGCAGGACATAATTTCAAATATATGAGGGCTAATTAAACAGGATAGCATGACACAATTTCACATGTATGATGGCTAACTAAACAGGATAGAATGACATACTTCAAAATATGATGACTATGTAAACAGGATGACATGATATAACTATATGATGTATCTATTAAAGTGGTTGGCATGCCATAAATCACAAACATGCCGTCGATGGAAACATGATGGCATGATATAATTCACGGATAGAATGACATAATTCAAAATATGATGACTATGTGAACAGGATGAGATGATATAACTATATTATGTCTTTAGAAAATGGGTTGGCATGCCATAATTCAGATACATGCTGTCGATGTAAACATCATGGCATGATATAATTCAAATATATGATTTATATACTAAGGAAGTGAGCAGAGGGCAATCGCATATATGATGTGTCAACTAAGGAGATGGCATTCAAAATCGTGTATATGATGTAAAAACTAAGCATTGCAATACAACATATGCATGATATGAGTAATATAACCCTGCCAAGTTTGAGCATACACCTCAGGGGGATAATAGGACTGGTCATCTGCCTCTGAATCCTCCTCTGAAGAGCTATCTGTAACCAGCAACATATCTGCTTCACCAGGTAGCATTGTCTGCTCTGAAGACCTTGTTTTCACTCCAGATTTCTCCATCACCAATTCAAATGGCTGATGCATAGGAAGAGCAGTTGAATATACAAAAATTGTCGACAAAAGCAATGAGAAATACAAAAAAAGGACGGCATGATATAATTCACATATATGACGCTTGGCTAAACAGCATGGCATTGCATAATTCACATATATAATGCCTTGCAACAAGATAGCATTGCATAATTCACATATATAATGTCTTGCAAAAAGATGGCATTGCATAATTCACATACATGGTAATTAGACACTAAACAGGTGGCATTCACACAAATAATGTATAAACTAAGCAAATGACATAGCAATGCAAGATACCATACACACGATATGAGCAACATAACCCTGCCAAGTTCGAGCATGCACCTCGGGGGGGGGGGGGAATAGGACTGGTCATCTGTCTCTGAATCCTCCTCTGAGTAGCTATCCGTAACCAGCGAGATATGCGCTTCGTCAGATAGCATAGTCTGCTCTGAAGACCTTGTTTTCACTCCATAATTTTCCATCACCGTGTCAAATGGCTGATGCACACGAAGAGTAGTTGAATGTACTAACATTGTTGACAAATGTAATACGTAACGAAAAAAGGATGGCCTGATATAATTCACATTTAAGATGACTGGCTAAGCAGGATGGCATTGCAAAATTCACATATATGATGCCTGGCTAAACAAGATGGCATTGCATAATTCACATAAACGATGAATAAACTAAACAAATGGCATTCACACAAAGCATGTCTAAACTAAGCAGTTGACATATTTGATGTATAAAGTAAGCAATGCAAGGCACCATATGCATGGTATAACCAATATCAGCATGCCAAGTTAGAGCGAAGACCTCATGGGGTAAATAGGAGTGGTCTTCTGCTTCTGAATCCCCCTCAGAACAGTTATCTTCCTCTTGATTACGATCCGAAATGGGTGGAGGGGGCTGCCTTTGCGCCCACCATGGAGCGACATCTGCATGAAATTTTATTGCCACACAAGGCTCGTCTCTTTTGCTCTACATGTTCAGTTCCATTGTGTACAATAACTGACATGCATAGGAATAAAACATAGTGAGATTATGTAAGGAGTGCATGCACAAATCCAGAGTGATGGTAGCAAACTGTGGATAGACCCAAAACCAATGATAGCAGGCAGATAATAGCTTTAGTTAAAAAATACAGATAATGGCTCCTTTAATGTTTGTTTGCACCCAACATGAAACTCAAAGTAGACACCCGAGATTAACCAGATAGTAGACAGATAGTACTGGTTGCTGCCCCAATATGTACCCCACAACCATTTAAAAACTCAAATTTCAGCATAAGTTTGGACCGGAGTCAGAGTCTAATAGGTGAACACGACGATAAAGTAGCATGTCATCATATTAAGCTATGCATAACGTAAGCAGACACGGAAGAGTGCGGCCTCTCTTGCGGACCCATGTAGTCCTCAAGGTCATCTGCTCAGTTGATGATGGTAATGCAGTTGTCGTGGCTGCCGGCGGCGGGGAAGAAGATCTGAGGCGGCGAAAGACAGTCTGGAGAGCGGATCCCTGCTGTGGTGAACCCTTCCGTCGTTGGAGCAGCTGAGCTGGGGTGGAACACGGCACCGCAGGAGCAGGACAAACCACACAAGGTTTTCTTTGACACATATTTGTAACAGAAGTAATTGTGTAAGGGCTTGTTTGAATTTGAGGATTCTAACAATGCAGGGATAGGAAATAGACAGGAATAGGATAGGAATGCACGTGCAAAATAGAGAATTTAAAAACACAGGATTTTTGCCAATCTGGGTGTTTGGTTCACAAGAATTGGAAGATCACAGGATGCAAAGAAGTATGGTGAGATTAAGTCAAACCACAAGAAGTGTACAACCTCTTTGGCGAAGCCATGTCGATCTCAGCGTGATTGGCTTGGCCGGTGAGGATGCTCCGGCTGACTTGGCTGTCAGAGGAGGGGAAGAAGATCTTAGGCGTCTGGAGATGGAGCCCGAGGTACTGCTCCGCTGTGATGGAGGGTTTCGTTGTTGGAGCAGCTCCGGTGAGTTATACGGCGCCGAGGCTGAAGCAGGACAAGAGAGACAACGTTAACCTGAGTGGAATTCTAATAGCATCTCCAATAGATGACGTAAAATACATAACCACAAAGTGCTAGATGTATACATCAGCCGCTCATCTCTGAACTTAACTGTCGAAACTGAATTTAACTATCAAAACTGAACTTAACTGAATTTTGCTGTCGAAACTGAACGCACTAGAGGTGAGGCTACACGTCAGTCGACTGACTTTTTCATCTCTGGTCAGTCGATTTTGCAGCCGTTGGATACGAAATCAAGGGCGAGCAGTTCATCTTCAACCTCCACCCCCCTGAGCCGCCAGCCACCACCGGCCAAACAGCCGCCCCGCCCGCCCCGAAAACACTCCCCACCATCCGGTCCGCCGCCGCCCCGGCCATCCCTCTAGCCCCCCATGCCGAGCTTTTTCTCCGGCGATCCCCACGCCACCGCCCCACCACTGCCGGCGACCACCGCCCCCACCATGAACCCTAAGATAGATAGTGGGGTACTTCTCCGGCGAGCCCCCCTCCCCAATGTGGCTGGTTCTTCCTTAACTCCGGCGAGCCCCCACCCGCTGAAATCGACTGACCCAAAAGTCGATTCAATCGACTGAAGTGTAGCTAAATCGGAGTAGCATCGCAAGCAAGAGCAAGAGCGAGAGCAGCAGCGCGAGCAAGAGCAGACCAGGCAGGGGACCGAGAGCAAGAGCAGAGCAGCAACACGGGCGAGAGCTAAAGCAGCAGCAGATCCTACTGATGTGGACGTCGCCGCCGAGGGAGCGACGCCGTGGAGGAAGTGGCCGGCGATGCCGCGGTGGATGGAGCCGCGCCGTGTCGGCTCGGGACCGAGCGCCGGCAGCACCGTGAGATCGAATCAAGAAGAAAATGCGGTGATTAGTGTACAACCTCTTTGGTGGCGCCGATTAGGCCGCAGCTTCATCCAAGGAAACGGTGATGCTGATGCTCTTCCGGTGGTGTAGGTGAAGACGGTGGTGTGGGAATGGAGGTGGCGCGAAAGACGAGGGGAACGTCGGGGCAGCTCCTTGGAGGTGGAGGACGGGGTGGCTGAACCGGCGGGATGACCAGATCGACGACGGATCCTCATCCGGTACGGTGGATGAGGGACGTCGAGGTGTTGCTGTGGACGACGTCGTCGGGGAAGAGGCTCCGGCTGGGTGGCGGACGGAGGAGGGTGTGGGGCTTCGCGGGTTCTCCCGGCCTGGGTGTACGAATGGGTGGGCGGATGGGATGGGAGTGGGGAACCATGGCTTAGGGACGCGCTTGTCCGAAATGTGGGGTAAGTTACGAAAGTACCCCCACCGATTTGAGGCGGTTCTTTTGGTTCAGGGGTATCACGGGCATTTCGCTTGTCGGGATTTCACAGGAGGTGGGAGTTTTCGCGCGCGTTGTAATTTTGGAATAGCAAGGCGCGGGTTGAGATGGAGGGAGTTGTCGGAGCACAACGAGACAAAGATATATCTTAAATATTTCGGGCTAACAAGGCGCGGGTTGAAATTTCCGGACAAGCCTAACGTGTGCTGTACCAAATCAATTTGCACTACAAATGTCATTCAAAACTTTGAATTCATGTTATGTTCAATTAAAATATTTCGCTACGTGTATAATGCATGCAACCTAGTACTCAAATGAATGTTTTAGTGCATTCCAAACGTATATACTACCGCGTCAATATGAACTAAATTTGAATTCGTTTCTCTATTTGAATAAGATCTACAGTAATGATTGTTGTGAAGTCAAAGAGTTTGGATTCGTTTCTCTGTTTTAATAAGATCTACAATCGTCATTATTGTCAAGTTAAACCATCGTTTGTGTATTATCTTCACAGCACACCACATGATTACTCTCGAGTTACATATGAACTATGTGTACTATATGAACTCGAACTCGATTTTTTGAATCCACTTTATGTTGATTTCAAATCATAGTACATTTCAAGCTCTAGCTAGATCTTCACAAACTAAACCATGTCTCATATGTATAATGCGTTTATCACATTATGTATGGTGCCCCGCCCCCTACACCTACAAGTATTTAGATGTGAGTTGCAAACACCACACATTACCACAAATTCAAATAAAATGTGAGAATGTTTGATATATATTATTGTTTAGATTGTTCGATATTTAGTTGTAAGCTACAAACGCCACACATTATCACAAATTCAAATAAAATGTGAGATTGTTTGATGTATGGTATGGTTTAGATTGTTCGACATTTAGCTGTGAGTTGCAAACGCCATGCATTATCACATTATGGTATAACATGTGCAAAACCACAACACGCGTATCACCGCTATATTCATGCATGCATATGTTTAAAACACTATGATCTCCTATTCAAATATATGAATCCACTTTCATATCAAATTATGATCTTTGTTAGTCTCTTACGCCCACACAATCCTCTAACCTTTGTAGCTACCACTAACTTTCTCTCGTGCATGCACACGCCCTCCTCGCCCTCCCCCTCCCTCAGCATTCTATCCATCGCACACATTCATTTTTTTCTTCTTTAGGTCGTTCTCCCACAGTCTCCACAACTCCTTTCCGACACACACAGATCGATAAACCTCTCCAGCGATGTCTGCCTACAACATACACACGCACCTTCAATCTCCTCCTTTATGTGTCCTTGCCTCATGTCTCTCATACGGTCCCACTCACGTGTAAACTCTCGCCCCTCTTTTCATCGATCTCACAACCGCACACTCCTCCCCCTATCTAGCTAGTAGCTGGGCCTCTCGCACCACCTCCTAGCTCCATTCTCTCTGTCTATCCGTCTCGTCGGGCCTTATTTGCCTCTAACAAATGGACGTACACCGACCGATCTCCCGCTATACATATAGCTAGCTAGGTCCTTATAACTCGTTTTTCCCCACGCGTCGATCTACCTCATTAGTTATGTCTCTCCCTTCCTCCGACAAACAACAATTGATCTACCGATCTAGTTAGGTTTGCTTACCAAACACATGGTTCCCCTTCATCATCCATGGATGTGTCCCGACAGATCTATCACGCACAGGCACACACATAAACACATCCCCACTCTTATTGATAATATTGCAGTTCCACCCTCAGTTTGTCTAGTAGGCCTCTCCCACCATCTTCGAGAAGCAACTCCATCACCCATCCAGCACTCTACCCCTCTACCCCTATCCCCCCTCTCTCTCCTCTCTCTCTGTCCCATCCTATTTCCCGTCCTTCAGTTATGTATGGATGTCGACCGATCTCCCTCAAGACATAGCTGGGTTTCTCCTTCTCAACACATATACGAGTCATTCTACCTCTATAGTTAGGCCTCTGCCTACCCCTCCCCCCACCCCCTCACACACACACACACCGATACATCGAGCGCTCTAGTCATGTCTCCCTGCCACACACAAACTTGACCTGTGCCCTCTGACGTTCTGGTAGCTAGGTCAGTCACCCTATATCTTTGACTTGCACACACACACACACACACAATTTCGATGGCTCTCT